>NC_083857.1:6436058-6739088 GCF_029169275.1 Apis cerana
ACCGTGCACGCACGTGGGGACGATGATGATGATGCCCGATGGAAAACAATAAAGATGCCATACACCGAAGGGTAGCATAGAAGAGGAAGCGGGTTCCCAGAAGCCTCCCAGCATTCGTAATTTCCGATGACGCGATAATGCTGACCACCATGCCGGCTAAAACAATTTATAAGTCCCTATCTCGACAGGTCACTTTAAATTATGAACCTCTTTATTACCCTGGAAGACGGTGTAAACGCGCTGAGTCGTTGTTGTAAAATCCTCTCCTACTCCCCCTCCGAGCTTTTGCTCGCGTATGCACGAATTTCGCATGAGCGCGAAATTCCGGGGATTAATATACGTTATAAATCGTTAACGCGTTGTTAGTTTGGGCAAAATCAAATTTCGATCGAAAGTGGGAATGATGTTCGATGACTTATGCACAGGGTTGAGTTTCCTCTTTGGAAATTGTGTATGAATTGTGCGGTTATATCATGATTAAGTAAGATCTTGTGGAGCGCGATATTGTGAAAGTAAATTTAGTTGGATTTAGCCTTCTTCGTCCGTCCTGCACGCTACGTGTTGAAATCGACGATTATTCGATAAAAGTGGAGGAGGAACGATAGTGGATCTGTTTTACTTATCGATGATTTTTAATATCTATCGTTTAATTTCGCGATTATTATATTAATATTGTAGTACGATTTCTATAAATTGTTTAAAAAAAATGTTAGTAGAAAGATATCCTATTTTCTACTTAGAATCGAAGCTCTTCTAAATTTGATTAGTTTTGAACATTGGGACGAGAATGTTGATTCGTGACGAAGAGGCAGCGTTAGAAAATTATTACATATTTGTCTGACCGCATAATAGAGCAATATTATTTAGACTGTCAATTTAATTAATGAACTTGATGTTATTGGTATTGATCTTGGGATAGGAATATTGGAAACATATACAATACGAATGATAATTTCACATTGTGCCAAATATAATAACAATAATTTTCATTTCCTATTGCTAATCGTGTAAATACATTATTGAATACGTGATTAAATACAATTGCTCGTAATACTAAGTAATTATAATAATCACGTGACGAGTAGATTTTAGAAATTCTCCACGGGAAACGATAAACATCTCGCGAGTTTCGACTCTCGAGCGAAACGACACTCGAAAATAATTCAGATAATAGAAGCTCAATTAGATTCAATCGGATAATTAGCCACTAGAAAAATCTTGTTAATATTAATAAAATTCATTTAAAATGGAATATTTTACCGTCCCATTTTCTTTCTCTCTATTTTACCCCTATTAATCCCATTTCAAAAGTACACGTCCACGTTACAGAATCGTCCTCGCAACCATGAGAATGACGTTCGTTTCTTTTCATCAATCAACAAACTTTTATTACCCCTAAAACCGAGAAAAACTTGCCATTTCTTATAACCAGTACAATAAGCTAATGAACGGATTAAACGAGATTACGGATCGGATTGAACGATACAAATATTATTATCCATGAACTCGATGGCTCCTTTAATCCGCAGCATGGTGAGAGCGGTAACGAGAGCCACAAGACATGATCGAGCCTCGGAAACGATCTTGCCCGTTTAATAGGCCAATTAACCCCCTCTTAGTGAACGCTCGCCAATCACTGTCAATGAACACCGATTAAGGGTTAAATCTAATAATTATTATATTTCGATATTTGACGAAATTAAACGGGCAACACCCGTTGATTCCAACGAACGCGTTATCGCCCACGGGCAAGCCGATAGAAAGACTATGGCGAATCGATGTATACGGAGTGTCGTGGTAACATTAGCGAGGCATGAAAATTAAATTCCGCGTAACGATGTCGACAAAAACAGCGTTTTCAGCCCGAAGCAACAGTAGCCGTTCATCGATTCGTCCATTATCCGAATTTCAATTAGCCCGTCTCCCTCTCCGTGTCGGGGTACGATAATAACGCTGCTACCTGCGTGTCCCGAAGGTATGGGGGGGAAAAAATGAAAAAAGAAAAAATTGCTCCGCATGTCGTTGAAAAAACAAATGCTTCGTGTGGGTGGACTCGTTAATATCTTCGTGAAAAAGAAAAAAAAATGTGTGGAGGTATATCTATTTTTATGAAATTGCAAACGTTGTTCGATTAATCGAAGAGATAATTATAAAAAAAAAATATATAATGGTAATAAAGGCGAGGGTGGATCGAGAAAGTCGAGGTGGAAAGGTGTTTGAAAAGTGTTCGAAGAGAAAGCGCGATCGCAGAAAGTTATGAATAACAATTTCTTTCTATGGGCTTTATTGGCAAATAGAATATTTTTCGATGGAGCCAATATTTTTCGATCGAATATTCCTTGGATATTCGTTAATTAAAAATATGTCATTATGGTACACGCGATGTTTTTCAGAAGTTTTATTTGTATATTGGCAAATATTTTATCAAGGCGCCCTATTTTTTCTTTAAAATAGTAAGAGGATACGACAAGAGAGAAGATACTTTCATTAAAATGCAAATTTTTCAAATACGCACAATTATGTTTTAACGAATAAAAAAGTTTCTTGCGACGAAATATAAATATTGCAAATTCAGATCTAATATAGATATTTTAACGTAACTTCGACTCACCACTGATGCGTTGAACAGCGGTTCCGGACACAATGATCCTTGTAATCCTTTCGCGTTGTACTAATCTTTAGAGTTTCCACTGGTAGTTTGACATTACACGCAAAGTTTCGTCAATTCACACGCGTTTCGCGATATATTATCGAATCGGAGTTAACGAGTTTCTCTAAACCAACGTAACAAATTACATTTCTGCGTTTTCCAATACAATGAACTAACTCTTTAATGATATGTTATCCACGAGAGAGAGAAAGAGAGAAAGAGAGAGAGAGAAAGATTATTCATAAGCAACTACGATTTTACGACTTTAACTTGAAAAAATCTGCAAAGAAATTGTCAATATTTACTTCTACTACGACTAAGTTATCAAATACATGTGGAAACTCTGATCGTATTTCTAGACTCGGGATAACTAAATATTTTGCCACATAAATTTTCGATCACATCCTTACACATTTCACGTACTTCGTTCCCCTAATTCACCAACAGCGCCAATATCGTTGGCCCTTTTTTCAGGTTATTCGGAGCGTTCGATTCGCGCCAAAACGAGAGTCACTCGTGATTTTCGTCGAAGAAAAACTTCGCGCGACCACGAACGACGAACACACTTTTTTTTCCCCCTCCCCTTGCCTCGAACGAATGGCAAGGAAACGATAAATCACAAGTAGAATGAATATTGCCGATAATACAGCCGATACTCCAACTTTCAACAACGAACGAGTCACAAGAGATCCAAAACATCCGCACGCTTCCCGTCGACTGAAAGAGTGGCGAACCGTCTACGGCTCTTGAGGCAAATAGTGCGCATGCGACATAAACAAACCGTAAAGGAAAACTTGGCACAGCGGGTGGGAGTTGCGGGCGACATATCTAACGAGACAATTGTGAAATGTGATAATAATGTGCACAGAATTGGACAATATTATATTATGTAATCGTATATCCATTATCTCCTATTATATATTATATATGCATATATGTATATGTATATATGTATTATAATAGGAATTTGTGTTTTCTCGTCGCGAATACGGGATTCCAGCGTGAAACATTAATGAACGTAGGAATAAAAGATACGGGCGATATTTAACGATGAAAATATAAAGTGTATTAATAAAGGAGGGAATTAAATATTCGGGCTGAGAAATTGAAGGTAAAATTTAATCGTGGAACGTTATAAACATGGGCGTGCAATTGAACGCCAAATTTAATTAGCGTTAATTTAAATAGCATAATCATATTAATTACGTATATAGTAACTATGGAATCAGAAATTACGCTCTTATCGTGATTACGGGCTATAAGAGTTTACCGTGTTCGTAAATCATCGTAAAATTAATTACTGAAAAACATATTAATGTAAATATTTTGTTGGTTAATTAACGAATGAAATATGGGGGAATAAGAATGATTTTTTATCACGCGTTTAATTTAGAAACGCGTAATCATCTCCATGTTTTTGCATTTTAATAATACCACGATACGTGATATTTGTTTGTTAAACAATTTATTAAATGCATCGATACGGGGGCGATGATTATTTTCAACGATTTTTAATTTTACGTATATTAAACTTTACGCTTTTCACTTCTTCCATAAACGTGTCATTATTGTATTTTATCCTTGCGCATATACAGTATGCGTTTAGCATATATTTAACATAATAAATGCGAGCATATAAATTGTTAATACACTGAATCGATATATTAAACAAGATATTCAACGGAATAAAGAGGATTTAAATATTAATTTTAGCAACCTACCTTGTAATACGTATTGTCTGATATAACTCTTTCCTATACTACTGAGAAATCCCGATACACCCGCATCTCCCGGATATCTATCTCCGTTTAACAATCACTTTTTATCCCAATTAAAACGTATCGTATTTAATGTTGCATAATATTAGATACGCGTAATACGATGAATAAATAAAACGTCAAACGCGAAGATACACAAGATTACTATCATCGAACATATAATTATTTCCATTACTATTTTACAAAGATACCACAAATTTTATACTTATATAATTTTTTCAATCTGATATAAATCTGTTATAGATATTTGAATTAAAAATTAAAAATTCGCATCGAGTAACTCGAAAATAAAATAACTATTAAAATTATAAAATATAAATCAATACATATCGATTCTTACATCAATTTAAAATCGTAAAAAAAAAAAATGTAATTTTGTTTCAATCTCTGATATATCTCCCCTATATATTCCAACGTCTACCCATTTCTCTAAGCCTTTCCTTTGTATTTCCCCCGTTTCTTTTCCCCCGTTCTGCCGTTTCTTTTCAATTTTTCACCTTAAATGTCCTCCCGTAGATCTCACTTGGCATTTTCATTTCTTCTTTCGTCAACGCTTACCCCCTTCCTCCCCCCCTCTCAGCCACCAATTGCCGAAGCGATTCGGTGAAAAGAGCTATGTCTCTGACCGACATAAATCCGAAATAATTTAACTTGCAAGTGGCTGGCAACGTACAACGGCTTGACAGCCTCGTAAAAAATGGAACGCGCGAATGGTAATGACTCGCCCTGTGATTGGCCATTAAGCTTAACATCATTACGCGACACGTATTTCCACGCTCGTTCCCCAGGACCGCCATTGTAGAATATAAAGGGGAGGGTATTTCAATATACATTTTCACGATTTTATTCTCAAAGAGTGAAATTTCTAATTTTTTTTCCTTTTTCTTTATAATTTTGTAACGCGTGTATATTAATTTGTAATTGGTCACTAGATTAAGAGAGCAAAATTCTACAAGAATAATAGTTCTAGAAATATTCGTATTATACATGGGGAGACGTGAATACAAAATACAATAAGAGCAAAAGGGATTTTATACAACGAATGAAAAAGGTAAAGACTCACTAAACAAATTACGCGTGTAGAAACAGAAGCCAAAAATATATAGAGGTGAAATTCGTTTCGTCTAACGTTTCATTTTTAATTTACGTCCCTCCACTTATCACATCCTCCTCGTTATATTTCTCTTTTATTTATTCACGTTTTCATATATACCTTTTTTTATATTTTAATCGTATCCTTTATACCCCCTCCTGCTCGCGAATTACATTCGTGTTTTAAATACGAAATCAAACAACTCGATTCTTCGAATTTTCCGCTGCGAAACTAAAGAAAGGATTGCAAACAATTTCGAATATTTTGCAAGGCGTGCGAAACATTCGGTAACGCATTCTGCTTGCAAACGGCGGCGCATACTTGGCGTCTGCATTTCGCGACGGCCGTGAAATCGTTGAAATATTTTGCGCGATAGACACTTCTTGCTTTCCCTTTTTCCCTTTTTTTTTCATTCTGCATCAAAAAAAAAAAAAAAACAAAAACAAACGGATAAAGAACAAAAGAAAAATCGAATCAATCCCCTCCATCGATATTTCTCCCGCCGCGGAGATTGCACAACAGTGTTGAAATTATTCATCCGTTATCTAAATTTATTTATTAAAAACGCTATTTGCAATTCTTACGATTGCTTATCGGTCTACACGCGACGTACTGGAAAATATAATTCGGCCAGCTATCTCGCTCTACCACCGGTTTAAATGGAATTCAGTCGGTTATATCATATGGCCTGGGTTAACCTGCCTGCTGGGATGAGTTTTATCGTTCCAATATAGCTATAATAAGAGCGTGGCGTGATAGATGAATCATCGCAATTGTTAACTCGTTGCTCTCGGCTGCCACGCATCGCCCCCCGCCCGTCCCGGACCTGGCATCGATCCCTCATTTTTCCCGACCGATCTCTCTCGGGGGTATCCCGAATTCGATCGAAAATCCCAAATATCGCGCAACACAGCGGTGATAGCTTCGCTAGTTATTTGGAAATAAATCCTCTGGTTACTTGAAAATTTGCTATATCGAGTTCTGATGGCCTTTTTTTCTTTTTTTTTTTTTTTTTTGAATATTCTACCACGCGAATTTATATATAGAGAGATTATAAAATAATATCGATATAACACATTCTGATTTTTATATATATATCTTTCGATGCGTGTTTTCTCCCCTGCAAATCGTATCAATAATTTTAACGTCATTCGCTCGTGCGTTATTCTTTTTTTTCTCTCTTTTAAATGAAATTCTTGATACTATATGTTTTTTTTTTATACACCGATCAATTTGTCTCGTTATTCGAAATTCGTCGAGATTAGTTCGAGATTTAAAGTTTCTCTTCAAATAATTTATTGAAAATATTTTCTGAGCGAAATAAAAAAAGATGCCTCCTCTTTAAGTTCTCGATAATTTTTTCTCAAAATTCATAGCTACCGTTTAATATAATATAATGTTATTCAGATTATATAGCTAGGAAACGAATTATACTTATATCGAAATAATCTTCGAACATTTTACTCGTCGATATTCGTAAAATCGTGCACGGAACGAATCAATGTGTAATTTTATATCCGTTAATATGTCGATAGGGGAACAAGCAGTTTGATTGAACCCGCTAAACGAACCCCCTTACAGAGAAATGAACATATGATCATCATGATTTGTTTATCTCATCTCGAATTTACGTAATTAAATATCGATTCGTTAGCCCGTGATTGGCCGTTTAACAAACACAAGCGATAAAACGGTTGTTCAGGCGCGAATGAAGTTAAATAAATGTGAAAACACTTCTAACAGCGGGGGAAGGGGAGGGATGGGCAACGCAACGAAGGTAAACACGAAGAAAATCCATCGGAAAAATCAACGTAACGTCGTCGATGCAGGATTGCTCGTTACCCTCCTACTACAGAATTGTTTATATTCCATAACTAGGGACGAGATTCCTCGACAAGAAATGTTAGCGTAGAACTTCGATAAACATAGTTGTTCCTGAATTATAATTGAATAGTTTGAAGTTTGATACCTTTTTTCTCTCCTTGATATCAGCATCTGCTTCCTTCCACTATTATTATCTCTTTTTTTTTTCCTACACCCCCTTTTATTTTCCTAAATTTCTCCTTGTTTTTCTTTCTCCGTCACAAAAATTGATCCATCTTTCTCTCGTTAATAGTAGAAAAAAGAAATTCTTATACAGCAATCAGAAAACTGTACCGACAATCTGAAGATCTAACAATTATTTTATTTAATTACTTCTTAAAAAATCCTACTACTCTATCCTACTACACAAAAGTAAAAATAATACAAATTACACACACGGAAAAAGAAAAAAGGATGAATATCTGAATACTATTTATAACTTGATTTACGATGAATCCCACTTAGAAATATTTAGTTGTCCACTATCGATACACGAAGGAGGATATATCGATTTGACACAATTTGAAAAGGGAAAAATTATTGTTTATCCGTCTGCGCCTGTTATCCTGCGTATATCGAATACGAATCCGCGCGGTGTGTACACACACAGGTTGTTAAAGTCGTTAGCTACGCGTCTTAATCGAGTTATTCGGTTACATTGGGCAACGTTGGTGTCTTCATTCAATTACAACTTAGACGGATCCGCGCGATCTATACATGCCTAGTTTACGACAGGCGGATTAGCATGCAAATTCGATGCATTGAATTTCATAGTTTCGACAGCTGTAACAACCGAATAGATTCGTTGTGACGTGCCGAGGTCGTGGCCTCGACTCGTCGTCGTCGTCATCGCTCCTCTCTCTTTCTCCCACTCTCTCTCCCTCTCAACCACCGTCTGTTCCTGATAAGCGAATTGTTTAGTCGGTCCAAAGCCGCTACTAAGTAAGGGATTAATCAAATTCAGCTGCAATACCGGTGTCGGGATTGCTTCGCGGTTTCCAACAAAAGCAAGAATTACGGAAGACGCCATGACGAGGATTCGTAACTTTTAACTTGGTTTACGTGATCGTGAATTTAACGTTTTATTGAAAGAGCAGGGGGCAATAGTTGAAGTACTAACGTCAGATATATATATATATAAAATATAATTTCGAGATTTAAATGGGACGATTATCAAAAGTTTTTACTAAACTAACTTGCATTCTTATCCTCATATACGAGTACATAAAATAAGTTACAATCTCACGATAACCTGAAACTTATATTCCTGCTGATAAGAGTAAAATAATAATTTTTCCGAAGAATCAAAATAATCATTAATCTCGCAATTCTATTAAAAAAAAAAAAAAAAGAAGAAGAAAAAAAGTCATTAAAAACCACTACAAGTGTAACGTATATTCGAAACAAAATCGCATCACGAAACATGGCATGTATCTAAAGCCGGCGATCAATTTAGAGCGCTAAACCGGTTCATAACATTAGCATTCGCAGCCAGAAGTTCAGCTACCGTTTCCTGGCGTTCTGGCTACGTGTAACCGTGTGAAAATTGATATCGGCCACAACTAACTTGGGTATCTTACATGCGTTCAACTAGGCGTATGCATGTTCTCGTGCCAGCCTCGTCAGTATATAAACGTCTCTAAGCAGGTATTATCGCTTCCATGACGGCGCCTAGCATGTCGCAATTTTTTCCTTCCCTTCCAGTTTGCAGCACGAGTACCTGCAATCTTCACACGCTGTCGAGCACCTATCTTTTGCACGAATCTACGATGTTCTCGTTGCAATTGCGTGATTATCGTGCTTCCTCCAAAAATTCGATTACACACACGGAAGAATGGTATAAAAAAAAACAACACGTATCGGAACGAAGAGGTGAGAAAATAATTTTAATCTTCGTGAAGAAGTCACCCGTTATTTTTTTTTACAACGTCGATAACGAAAACGAGGATAACGAAACAAATAATTAAATAGTCTCCCATATATTTTCCTGTTTTCTTGATAATTATAAAAACTTTTTCATGATCATGAGCAACTAGACAGCTCATATTTTTTGCTATATAATTGCAATCCACGAATCGGTCGTTTCTCGATCAAAAAGGCGGTGGCGTTACAAGCTTAAGAACGGGTATTAAAGCCCGATTTTCGCGGCACGCGGCACGAGTTATGCTCACGTTCACGTGGCGGCCCTTGGCATGCAAGGGTGGCCGCTCGTATATTTTGCCAGCTTTCGTGCCGTTACATTCGTGCTCGGCCGTGGTTGCGAAGCTGGATAGCTGCTGCTTCCAGAGAAAATAGCCGCTTGCCTGTCTCTGACCGGACGGAATACACACGGGGCTCTCCGCTTCTTATCCGAGCCGCAATCTATTCGCGCCGTGCCCCACTTTCTTACACGTCCTTCGCTATCTCCCTTCCACCCCTTTATCTTCGTTTCCCAACTAATTCTCTCCTCCTCCCCGGCCGTTCTTTCATTTTATACGCTTTATTATTATATCGCCTTTTGTTTCACCGCTAAACTGAACTGGATGGTAGCGATATTTGCTTGTTGGCGATATTGATTCTCGATCCCTCGCGTAGTTTGTAATAGTGGTTTTTCCTAGATTCTGCTTTGAATCGTTTCGCTTTGGAAATTTGAAACTAGCGAAATATTTATATGATATTTATGAAAAGAAATTTATGTATAAATGAAATTGTCAAGAAATGGTGCGCTCATATATGATAGAACGAGCGGAGAAGTAGGTATCGATCTGAGAAGATTGTATCTTGACTATGTATAACTTAATTCATCTCGCTATTCTTTCTGTGGAACGGTATTGGTGTCGTAACGAAGCTATGCAGATTGCATCGAGCGTGATTCCTAGAAGAAATGACAAAGAGCAATATCTGCCGGTGACTATGCTTTCAGCCCCAAAGGACAAAGGATTGTTCTCCGTGCTTGAAATTCAAATTTTAATAGGGTTCCAAACCGTGGTGGTGATGTAAGGGAAGATAAGGAAGCGCAATCATTATTTCTCGAAAGAATTCCGTTTTAAGGGATGGATAAGTTGAAACTGCAATGGGGAGGAATAAACACGGCAAAACGTTTCATTTCCATCGACGATGAAAATTCCTTGCTTCCATAAACATTACTCTTACTCTACCGTTCTCTCGGATAGTTCGAAATCCTTGTTCCGTGCACAAGTTTCAAGTTTTTTTCTAGAGATACTGCGAAGATCTCGTTTTTTTTTACGTTTCTTTATTAATTTCAGAGCAAACAACAGAGCGAAATAATTCTCGTATTTTACAATATCGTATTATATTAACCAAAAAATTCTCTGTCGAATGCAACACGACATTTTCTAAATATAACTTTTTAATTTCATTTACAATTCGATTCGCGTTCGATATTTAAAAATTTAATAATTTCGTAGAAATGAGGAATAAGAAAAAAATATATCTTGAAAGATAATACGCAAAATATTAACGGAAATTTTATACATGAAATTCACAGAGCGCATCAAAATTCTAATGGCTTGTAAATTCTTATCAAGAGCCATGTTCTTATCAAGAGTACCATTTATTCACCCTGGCCCACTTTCGCCTCCTATTGTCTTGACGTTCCTCTTCGTGTAAATACCTGTATAATTCCTGTATCTAACAAATTTGAGTTCACACCTTTTACAGAATAATACGAATCGTTTTTAAATTATGTAAAAGCAATATCATTAGAATAATGAAAAAAATTGATGCTTGAATTTTACGTGATAATATTATTCTTCCTTCGTACTTTAAATTTGTAAGTTTAATGATTTTCATATTCACAAACTCAGAATTCTTTTCTTTTGCATAACTTTTGAAAGATGTGTTGATGCCAGATTCATGAGATGGATGGATTATCAGATATTCTGCATCGAAGCATCAATCAATTATTGATCGAAACTAAATGTGTTCGAGATTAAAAAATGAATTTCAATGTTTAGCATCTACTTTATATTCCATTCAATTTTGAACTGGGAGTAAGAATCAGGGAGCAGAGGCACGTATATTTTTACGTGTTGTATTTTACAAATATTAGCCTGGAAACTTGTCAGACTTCCAGCTGTGTCTAACCGGTCAGGCTGTACGCAGCCAACGCTCTTCTTGCTGGAGGCGCAATTTATTCACGCTGGCCCAGTTCTTCTTCTTCCATTTTCTCCTATTTCTCCCTGGAAGCAGTTCTGCGGAGTCTATACATTCTACGTCACTCCTCTTCCACCCCCTGGCACTTTGTTTTTCACATCTACCATACTTAGACGCAATCTTTCGGTTGAAACGATTCATAATACACAAGCGAACGATCATTAGACTAACGAGAGCGAATCAGCGTAATTTTTTAAGCGAAATATTCGATCCATGGAGAGAAAAGAATGTATAATTTCACTACGTTATATTTTAGAATTAATAGAATTGTTAAAGAAAAATTTAGATATTATCTACATCGAATGTTATAAAAATATTATAAAAATCTAAATATATTAAATATATACCGATTATACCGATTTTTCTCAAGTATTCAGAATATTGAAACTCCTAATATTAATAAGTAATACTCTTCTGTACTGGCTACAAGAGTTAATCCGAATAAAATATTAAAAACATCGAGGAATCAAATAGCAAAAAAAAAATCAAATTTAAATATTATATTAAAAATAATATATTCCAATTTCGCGTCATCTTTCCTTTACGTATTCCTTGCTCGAAAATGCGAACGTTTGTGGAAGAAAATACTAAAAACTGTGAAAGAGTCATGCAAAAATGCCTGCATTCTATATGGCCGCACGAAATTACAAAATAAAGTAATTATAAAAAGTTGGCAGACAAAAGAATTGTACGGAGTTTCGTTCTGCTTGACGAACTGCAATCTATTTATATGATTATCTTCTTTCGTCTCTTCCTCGTTTCCATCCCTACCTATTTCTTCATTTGTAATTCCAGCCGTCCACAGCACGAGGCAATGCATGCAACGCAAAATGTAATTTCCAGGTAAACTAGCCGGAAAGCTCCCTCCCCCCTCGCGAATGACCACGGTTTTAATATGTAGAATATAAAGTTCCAATGAGAAGTTAAGAATACGAAGGAGATTAATTTGAAATTTTATGTTTTCAAGCAAAATTATTACAAGATTATTCGCGCTGTTCTCCGTTTTCTCTTGTTGATAATGCCTCGCTTGACGTAGTATTTGTTATCACTATCATTAAAAATTAAATATCGAACAATCGAAATATTATTCGTGTATAATATTTTTTATGAAAAAAAAGAAAATGATTATAAAACGATCGAAAGATGTTAAAGTATATCTACTACTAGATATCGCAATAAAAATTATAAGAAAAGCTTAAGTGCGAAAAAAAAAATATATATATATAGAATGAAAGTAATAGCTTTCCATTAAAATTCGCTTTAAAAATGATTATGCAAGGGAAGCGCACTTAATGAACGAAAAATTAAATAGCAACCAACCTAACTCTACTTTTCGTTACAACATTATAATGAATTTTGAATGTTTGGAGACCATTTATTTAATTAAAAACTTTACGCATTCTCCCCCCTTGTTAATTTTTAATTCAATTTTAAACCGTACACTCGATAAAATATATAACATTTATGTAACAAAAAGAAAAAAGAAAATCTCGATTCAATGAAGAGAATTAATTTTTAACGCGTTAAAAAAATTATTCACCATCGTTGGATATTATTTATCGCGAAAATTTTACTTTTAACCTACGAACTGAAATTCTCCATTGACTCGCAGACTTTGTCCTCCGAATTTTTTTTTGCTTTCTTTTTTTCCTTTTTTTTTTCCTGTCAAACTTTTGCGCGCCGGTAAAAATCGTTTCTCGTACTTGTCAAATCCAAGTCTCCCTGGAATATTGCGGGGCCGGGATAAACGAAAGGAAGACGATCAAAGTCGTGTCTGTTAAGTTTCACGATGGAGTCAATTAAAAGTTGGGAAAACTTGGAGTCTTCTCTCGTCGTGCATACGAATCCTCGTCAGCGTAACACGCGGGAATTTTTCACTCTACCGGATATTACATCCGTCCGTGAATCGAAAAATTCTTACGAACTACAAATCGCGATATTAAACGTTTGCTATTTCACAAAATATATCCAAATACAACGGTTAATAAGTCGAAATTATCATCCGTTACGAATCAATATGTCGATATATCATGTTATGATCGTAGTAGTGTCATCATATTACGATACTTTAACGAAAATGAAAATTGTTATAATATAGTGAAATATTATATCAATATATAGAAATTGTTACTTTGTCCAATTTCGAATCACGTTTCTTTTCACAATGAATATTTTGAGAGCGACAAAATATTAATATGAGATAAATCTACTTTTTTTGCACTCAAAATATGCACAATTTCTTATAATGACTGAATATTACATAATAAATTATGGATTTCAGAAACAAAAAAAGGAAACAAGTGTAATTTTGAAAAATATCCCTCCCTTTCTACGATAAATTACAACGAATCTTTACTCTGGTAAATTTATTAATTTTTATTAAAACTATTCGCGAGAATTTTCAATACACGAATAAAATTAAAATAGAATACGATTCCTGAGGAGACGAGGAAAAGGCCGAAAGAATATTTAAGCCGGTAAGACCCACACCCTCGCCATCCTATCATCCATCCGACTGAAACCCGACTCTATATCCACTCACCGTCTGGGAATTTCATCTTAACCGGGAAATGCAGTTGCAGATGCAGGAAAAGACCGATCCTCGAAGAAAGACACCGATACTCTAAGGGGAGAGGAGAGCGAAACGAGCGTAAGAGTCAGTCCTCCGAAGAGGAGGACGTTGAAAAGGGACCAAAACGAGATATCCGACGAATTTAATAATTTTCCCATCCACGTCCCGTCTCTGGCTATCCGTTTTTACCTCCGCCAAACCCCCTTCCCCTCCTCCCACCCCATTCACCCACACTGGACAAGCTTTCACTCGCCAAAACGAGCATCATACGTGCAAATTGCAATACGCCCCGGTGCTCTTTATTAAGTTCCTCTCAGTCGAGCTGATATACGAGGATATACACAAGGGCCTCCCCCCAATACTGAGCCCCAATGCTAACCGTACGTGTCCATACGGATTTCGCGACGAAAACAACGCTCTCAACGTTACTCCAAACCCTTTAACGTCAACTAACGGCTCCAAGATTGTAACTTGGCTACCTACCATGGTGTGCGTGCACGACGGGTAAAAGGGGGGTGAAACCAGGTTTCGTTGAACGACGTTTTAAGGGTTTATATATATATATATATTTATATAGGTATCCTCGAGAGAACGTACAGGATGTATCAAGCGCGGCAATCTCATTACTTGCCCTTATGCGTATTATAATTAAGCGGAGAGGGTCGATTCGTTAAAATTATTCGCCGTTTTATTATACGGGCCGGTGAAAAGTGGCCGGCTTCGAGTGGAACAGGTAAACGAGGCGAATTTACTCTCGCCAGCGCGACGGTGTGTCGTCAATTATGCAACGAACCGCTAACGGATGAAGATTTTCGTGCCTTTGTGAAAGCCGCGGTTATTAGAGAGAGGCGAATAATGAGTCCGGTACGTGTCGATGCCGGTTTATTTGATAACGACGTTTTCTTGCCTTATGCTCACGTTAATTCCATTTCTGGGAATTCAATTTCGTGCTCTTTTTAACGTTTCTACTTTCTTCTTTCCTTTTCCTTTTTTTTTCAAGCTTTCAAAATTTCAAAAGAAATTTTTCGAAATTAATACGATACCAGCGCGACTTCGAATCGTAACTTTTGCGCGCCAATTATTCACATGTACCCGGGGCCAAGAGAGCTTCCCCTCTCGGCCTCAATTAATACAAGCCCATTCCATTATTCAATTCGTAAGAATGCAATTGAGCTAATGAGCGCGGGGAAATCGGATTTCGGACGGTTTGGCGGCTATCATTTGTTCAATTATGCATCCGGCCTTATCTTTCTCTTATCCGATAAAATAGTGGGAGTGGACAATTTCGTCTTTGGGGGAGGGAAGAGAAGGTCGTGGAGATCTGTGTGTATACGCACACGTCGACTACCTGGTAAAGTCCTTAATTAAAGCTTTCCCCGGTGGGCGAAATCGCTCAAGAGTCGGATTAGTCCCGCGAAATCCCCATTAAACTTAAAATGAATTTCCACTCGTGGCTCGTGGATACGCGGAGGCCAACTATATACCACGGCTGTACATGTGTACGCGCACCAGGACACTTGCACCCTGTATACCTGTATAAACCAGCTTATCCAACATCTATACATATATATATCCATATATAACCCTTTCGTCGTATTCCACTCTACGAGGCCGTGTTTGTACTTGTCTATACCTTCTAACCGAAAGCCCTAAATAAAACCGTGGATATCTGTATGCGGTGAACGTTGCTACTGTCGTTCGCGCTGATTGCTGTGTCCCGTTCAACAGTCCAAGGGGTCCAGGGGGAGGTGGGTTGCAGGGACTCGCGACTGGACTCGACTGTTTTCCATGGATGGGGGAGGGCAATGGTTTGTATGTTCCTGCTAGCCGTTCGGGGGTGGCTTGCAAACAAACCGCGTTCTGTTATTTGATTCTGCCCGGCCGGCGCCATTTCGGGAGCTGGGACCAACTTTTCCAAACCGGGTGTATACCGACCGCGAATAACGACAAATCCACGCCTATTCCGCGTTCATTCCTCGATCGCAGGGAGACGGATCGGTGATCGCGATGGCAATCGTGTTTTGACGACACATTCTCGGAGGTAATCTTATTTATATTCGGTTATCACGTACTCGATTTCGACCTCGCGATAAACTGAAATAAGTTGGGTATTTTCGTTGCGCGTAAATAATAATTTTTTCAAAAAAAAACGCGTGAAACGATAATTAATATAGTTTTAATACCGCGTGTCGAAGATGATCGCGTATAGAGAGGCGGTTGTAATAAAGGGTAGCAGAATATATTTGGAGAGCATTGAAATGTAATTAGTTTTTCATTTTAGAAGAAGAGGGATGTTAAATTTTTCGTACTTGAGAAAAATTGTACGAGATGCAAGAATGTTCTGAATATCTGATTTTGTCCAATTAAGAATTAATTCTGCCAAAAATATTCCGCTTCGAAATGAGATAAATACGAGTTGAATAACAGGAGATGATTTTTTTTAATGTTGAAGTAATAAATCTATGTCGATCGTTGACGATTTTAACAAGTCAATTAGTTTAAATGTAACGAACTCTATTTTCATTAATTGGAAAATTTTATGTAAATAGATTTTGAATCATCGTGATATTAAATGGACAACAAAATTCATAACGTTCGTTTAATCGCGACTCTCAATCGCTATATAGATATGATAGTTTGAATTTATTAGTTCTAAAATGGATTTCATAACCTGATACGATAAACTTGAATTAATAGTGACAAGCGTATGCTTACTGATGGCGTAGAATTTAATATACGAAACTGGATGGTTCTAATCGTAAAACCAAGCATTAAACCAGCACGCGACAAAATTGTGCCTTTCATGACTGTCGGTGTATAAATTTTATATTTTTTGCACACGCTCGTAAAAGCTTCGTAAAGTTCTATTCTGTATCGGTTATATGCTGTCCTTTTTATGCTGCTCGTAAATTCGCTAAGATTTCACGCATGCATACGCATCCACACGTGTGTACAATTGTGAGTTGAAATCACGAAAATTTTCAATATTTTCTTTAATTCAATATATTTTCTAATTTAAAAAAATTGAAACAAATTCTTTCCAAATTTTAAACCGTTGACTTGACATTGCAAAATTTGAAAACGTTCTTTATAATTAATTAAAAAAACATTCACCGATTTAGCTCATCTTTTGCCAAAAAGATCTAATTACATGTATTATTTTTACACGACAAAAATTGCGATTCTACAATTTTATTTTAACACACGAAATTTTCTTTATCAATCATTTATTCTTTATGAAGAATGTGCTAAGAGTGTAAAAATATCAAAAAAAATATCTAATATTACGTCTAAAAAACATCGCGATTAAAATTAAAAAAAAAAGCAATACTACGAATAATTTATACTACAATCTTGATGACACGAGCAAATAGTTTTTGGTGGAGTCTAACTACATTCCCATTTATCCTCGAGCAATATACGAATTGTGTCTAGAGATAATAAGGTATTATTAATGTCGTCACGCCACAGCTCTCTAATAACTTTGCAAACTTTGCAAACTATTCTATTTCTTGTCATATATATTCCTATGCTATTTGTCCGATTTCGAAATGATAATTATTTTCGTATGGTATATCTTGCACAAACTACATCGCAATCGAATATTTTAAAAATTATTTTTTAATTTAACGCGGAAACAATAACTCGCTTATTTTCGAATATAAAAATATTCTAAACTTTTAGAGAATGAAAATTTTCGCGGCGAGAATATCGTAATTTCTACGTTAACTCGATATATTAACAAGAATGAATGGATCTTTTTTAAATAAAAAATAATTGGAACACATTCAATTAAGACGATGCTCGTGCATTTTATTAGTACGCTTTACGAATAAGAAAAAAAAAAAAAAAAAAAAGAAGAAGTTAAAACTCGTTTTGTCCTATATACGCAATTTTACACGAAAAAAATCAGTTCGTGGATTACGTAAATGTCAAGTGATACTTTTCCCTTTGACGCGGTCATAAGCAGCGTAAGATACGTTTATGAGAAGAGGAACGCTTTAAGTAACTCGATAACTGGTTGCACCTGACAGATGAAGAGACTTAGTCTCTCTCATCCTACGAACAACCTCTGAAAGGCAAACTTAAGTTCCAAGAATGAGAAACTTTCGAGAGACGTCGCTTTGACTCGTTCCTCACTTTCTTCCGTTACCCCTTTCTCGCTATCCACGCATAAGTGCCGTTTCGAAACTTTTGCTTTTAATTGCCAATTTATATTCGCGAGAGATATATTTCGAGTTATAACAGCTATTAGCTAACGATAAAAAGTTTCGCGCGATAAAAATGTATCGCGTGATAAAATTATAGGTTAGGTTTTCGGCGGATTATAAAAATATTTTTTTTGGAATAAATGATCCAGTTATTAAAATAAACGAATAAAAAATAAGTAATTTAGACTCGAAAGATTGTCAATTATATAATAAACATACATATTAATCGAATAATATGTATATATATAGCTATGAAAAGAAATATGTAAATGAATAAAAAACAAATAATTTAGACTCGAAAGATTATCAATTATATAATATAAACGTACGTATTAATCGAATAATAAATATATTACACGAATAATAAATAATATATAGCTATAAAAAGAAATATGTACTCACATTTTACGCAGCAACAAACAAACGCACCTCAAAGAAAAATGGCTTCCTAAACACTACCATTATCGATAATTACGCGTCATAATTTCGATTATCGAATAACGCCTGAGCAAAAAGAAATGCGCAGTAGCTCGGAGAAATAGAAATACATCGAAACGATATAATATGACACGATATAATATGACGATATAATATGACGCATATTTCTAATTTTTTAGAAAGATTATATTATGAAAAAATAAAAAAATACGTATATATACAGCAAATAAATCACGTATCTCAAAGAAAAATACTAAATTTCTAAACACGAATATCGATAGCTGCTACGTCACTATTTCGATTATCGAAATAACGAAGGGAAAAGAAATGCGCAGTTCGGCAACGAGTCGAAACATGTCGAAACATGCCGAGCATAACACGAACGCGTAGTTTCAATTTTTTTGGAAAGGTTACAACGAAAATGAAACGAATGTCACGTACTTCGAGCAAAACATTGAACGAGAAAGAGAAATATATATAAATATTACTAATAGACGCAGTATCGAAATATGTAGGTCGAAATACATATTAGATCGAAATACGTATTAGATCGAAATACGTATTAGATCGAAATACGTATTATTAATGTAACTTAATTTAATAAAATCAAATTGACATCGTTCATTTCAATATGGATAAAAAGATTATAAAAATCTATTCTAAGCAAAATTTTTGTTAAACTGACCTTATCTTGAAGAAAAGCTACGTCATCAGCTACGAATTGTCGTGGCACGTGCATGCTATAAATCATTTTCTTTCGATGTTATTCCAACAATCTGCACAAATGAAAATCAAAATCGTAAAATAAATGTATAAAAAGAACTAAATTAAGATAAAGCAACAAGTGAATTCGAACCTAGATTCAATAAAGCTACTACGAAGTATCGATAACCTCACAATCAAATACACAAATGACAAGAAAAGAACACAAAAAACTCAAAGCACTAATTAATTTCACTATTACAATAATATAAATGGATTATTAAATAAACAAAACTGATTAATTTATAAAATTTGGTAACAAAATATGAATAAAATTATTTGATTCACCGAAGCCGATGCGGTACACGTCCTCTCACGATGATTTTCCACAGGAGAATGACGTCGCGCATCACAGTTTACTTAGAAGCTTTCTGATTGGTCGACATTATAAGCCAATTCTTGAGTAAAAATCGCGCGAAAAATTAAAATGTTATATAATATATTTTAAATATTTTAATTAAAAATATATTAAAAATAGATTATTAAAATTTATAAAATAATAATAAATAAAATAATAATTTCATTCTTGCATTAAATATTTAATATTTATTACCAATAATAAATAAATAATTCCAAATTTTTAATAATATCTTATTTAAAAATTACTAAATATTTTCTTTATAACTTTATAAAATTATAATTTTTAGAAAAATAATTTCTTGCATTATTCATTGTTCAGAATACAATAAAATTGCAAAAATAAAAAAGCATAATAAATTATCGTAACAATCATATTATATCTCGTAATATCAATATTCAACAAACAGATCTATAATTAACACCATTCAAAAAATTTAAAAGCGATTAATTCGTGAAAAATATAGAATAAACTTCGATAAAATAGTATTTCACGAGCACAAAATTTTTTTTAATTACAAAATTATCCGAGGCATGTACTTTTCTAATTAGAAAAATTGCAAAATTCAACATATGACCTTATTTCAAGTAAACCTAATTAAAGAATTCGTACACTATACGCGAATATTCGTCATGTGCTTTGAACCCCTCTTAGATCTGGCTAGTATTATTACCGCCCTTTCTTCTATAGGAGCATAAGTCGTCCAGTAAATTCCTTTTTACGACACCATCCTCGATTTTCTTCGTATAGGGGAAGGATGTACTATTCTCAGGGGCGATTTCGAGTCCTTCGTCCTTCGTTCCTCTTACAACTGACGTTGTAAAAGTGGCCCGGCCCACATTCAGCGTTGGAACACGTTGAGAAGTTGGCTGGAGAAAAATATCGTGCCAGAGGCATCGCTGACGAGTTATTACATATTAGGCAATAGAACCTTATTTCTTTAAGAAATATTTGTAGTGGCGCCACGTCGTCACCTTGTCTCGACATATTACGTAATATGATTCAAGTTATAATTCAAAAAGATTCGTCGACATATATAGCAAGATGAGAATCATTGTGGCGTAAGTAAGTCACGTACGAAACATTTTTAGAAACTTATACGTATAAGTTGATATTTTTAAAATGGATCTACTTTTTGTATCTATTCTCCGATTTTGGTGATGTTGAGGATTTTTATCCTATTTTGTACGTTGAAATAAAAAATATAATACGAGCAATTTAAATTAAAGTGAAATTCTTAATAATTAATGAAGCATATTTTATTTTTTTGTTAATCGAAGTTATTCAAATACGATATTCAACTCTGTATGTGATAAATCTGTTTAACGTGTTATAATTTAATACAAATAATGTAGTATCGTTCGAGCATAATGAAGTTCATCCAAATATTTATTTCATTTATACATTTTGCTCAATATCGAACGATCAATGTTCAACAATCAATTAAAATTTATTTAATTCTATAAATGAAATATTGCCAATATTAAAAAGTTTGTTTATCACTTTTGTTTTAAGCAAAAAATATGCTTAACAGAAACGAGATGATTGTCGTTTTTTTAAATATTTCAATATTAAATTATTTTATTTCATTAATAATTTACCTATTTATCCAATGAATGTTATAAATTACAAATTCATAATATGACCATGAAATTATTATTTAAAACTTTTAAGAATTAATTACTATTTAACTAACTTAATAAACATTCACTTTTTCACAAGTATATATTCATTTATTATTCACATATGCATGTAATTGTGCATTGCAACAAATATGGATATCTTGATCCTTTCAAGTTTACCATATAAATTATGTTAATTTACATTAATTTACACGATATAATATTGATTTATATCGATGATTTATTAATTCTGCTACCCTTATACGAGCATTTTCTCTTCATCTCACGATTCTCACAGTGATAAAATGAAATCACAAGGATTCATGGCATTGATTAGACGATGAACATGCCGATAAGCCCCGAAAACACACAGAACCACGGTTCAAATTCACCTAATTATGGTAATGAACTAAATGGATATGTCGACAACCCTGCTCTCATGAAATGATTATGTAGATTCGACACAACTGTTAATCATAATTATACGTCCTGTAAGTATTTTTACATTTTTTATTATAAAACCTATTTCACGAAACGTAAAAAGAACTTTTTAACGAAAGAAGAATTTTTATAGAAAATAAAATATAAATGAAAGCAAAATTGCTTCTTAAACATTTTCAACGATATTAAAAATTGAAAAATTATTAATTACTTCGAATGAGACAATTCTGTGTGCAAAAAAAAAGTTGATATTCATATCAAAGTCTTATTTTTCAAAAGACAATAATCAGAAATACGTACAGTAAACGATATTTAACAACGTATGTAAATTTTAATAATCGTATCTGTTATATACTATAAATTATAGTAGCGTAAAGTTATTATTTATAGTCTCTGTTTATTACAATATATCATTGAACCAACTTTAAATAACTTATGGATCCAATTATTTTGAAAATAGATTATTCGACACGATCCCCTCCATTATTTCATCATATCTCCAATAACCAATAAAATATCAAAATATCACAGCTTCATTTCCAATGGGGGTCAACTTGTTGAATACAATAAACGTTCCATAAACATTCTAGAATCCGCCCACCATCCTGAAACCTTCTCTTCTCAAAATAATACAGCAAGGAGCGGCATTAACCCGGCCTGGCAATCGTTCAGCCAGTTCAATTCGAAAAACCGGGGCTCCAAGATATCCCAAGATGCTCGGGAGAGATTCGAAGGGTTGCTCGCAACGTGGCCAATTAAACGAGAAAACAATCGGAGGGAAAGACTTTCCTCCCGATCCCGACCCACCTTTATCCACGATCCTGGAATGGACTTCCTGGACTCTCTGCCGGTTCCATGGCGCGCACAACCCGCCCATAAAATACATCTCTGGAGCGCGGCCGTCGGTGGAATCCAAACGGCGCATTTGCGCAATGGAACGTGCAACCAGTGCACGACGACGAGTGTTCCCTCGTATATACACAATGGGCGAGAGGGAGAGGGGGCGAGCGGAGCTATTCGAGCAGAAGCGAGACGACCGCACGAGGCCAAATGTTTCCGCAGTGCGTACCGGCCGTGCCGCGGGTTCCATTTATGGGATTGCATGAAAAATTCCGCACGCATATTCCGCGATGTTTCGTTTCCTTTTTTTACCGGGCCCCAGCCTTGTTATCGTCGGTCGGCCGTCTCTAAACCGATTGCGCATTCAACCGTGCGCACACAGCTCTCTGTACACTTACTATACACAACCCAGTGTCTAAACTTCCATCCATCTTCCACACGGGGATATAACACGAACCATTCCACTTGAAATGATATAGAAAACGCGTCTGAATCCGGATTTCTTCCTTCCTTCCTTCCTTTGATGTTCCGAGGATTCTTTAATGATATGGGGAGAATTTGATTCCAAGGCAAGGATTTCTGATTTTACGGTATGAAATTTCCTCGGGACCAAGGGATGATGGTAGAGATGATTCCGGCTAGATTTAACGCTATAGGATTTTCCCTCCTTTTCAAGGAGAATGGTTGATAAAGTATTAACGGTGCGTAATTCAGCGTGGTTTATGGAATGTTAATAATAATTCATCGTCGGTCCCTTTCTAGTCTGTTAGTAAATTTTAATTCGCATAAAATGATCGTACATTTTTCTCGCGTTTATTCGAAGAAAGAAAAATAATATTTACTCCATAAAGTAGCTTCGTTATATCTCGGACGAAATTGTAAGAAATTTGTATCGAACGCTTTCGATATTGCAATTCTCCTCGAGTAGAATTTGAGCTACAACCTCGACGCACTTTGCCGTCATCCCTTGAATTGTCCTCCAGTTTTATATTCCCATCCCTCGCGTACAACCCCTCTGCCGAACTCTGCATTCCATCCAGGCTTGGTTTCACGCGCAAGTACCACAGCCTTCCTTCCCTTTAGTAACATCCAACTAATTTAGTCGTACAAATAGCGTCGCCGCGGCATCGTTTGATCAAACGCGCCATTAAGCGAAATAATGAAGCTAATACCACGTAAGGGGGTAAGCGTCGAATCTAAGCTTTCTTCGTATGAGAGCTTACAGGTATATGTATATATATATATATTTTTTTTAATAATTTTAACAATATCTTCAACATACGCGTTTTATATCGATTTTCGAAACGCTGTGGAAAATTGAAATGATCCAGGATTAAATTAAGGATAACAGGCTATTCAGCGTAATGTAATAACCCGGGTGTCATACGTATTATAATATTGCAGTGGCGATAATCTGCATTAAAATATCTTGTTAATAAATTATATTGTGGATTAAAATCTCATCGTTACACGCCGGTTTGATTTATCGCGTGATATTAAATCGACCGATAAATTTATTCGAAACACGCGTGTTTGTACGCAGAAATTTGATCCCGATACGAAAATTTAACAATCGGGCAGGTTTCATTTATTTGTTTTATTTTATTTTATTTTATTTTTAGACAGCCGTATATTTGAACGTTTGTAGGAGAAAAAAGGGAGAGAAATAAATAAAAAAACAACTAAAAAAAGAGCATTAAAAAGATACACATATGATAACTAAAAAATATTCGAATGTCATGTTGCAAGGAAATTTCTTAATGAAAGTAATTATTTCGTCTTGATAAGAAATCATCCATCGAAAATTACTTTTGAAATTACTTGTATAAATAAATTGATATTCTAAATATTAAATTTTTCTTTTATCTAAATTAATTATCGATTCTTCGTTTCGTGCGATGTAAAATTATTTAATCTTTCTGAATAACAATTTTATTTACCGGGGATGGAATTTCCCGAGCCATTGCACAAATCATATCATACGTTTCATTATTACGTATCATCAGCGAATTGGCAACTGCGTTGCAGTTAGCCCACTAACTTCCGCAATTCTGGCTATTCAAAACGATCGTTCACGTTTATAGGAATACCGCTGATGTAAAATGTCGATGGTGTCACTTTGGGATTGGCGTTGAATGGACTAAAGCTACACAAACGAGCTGGAATCCATGCATCTCATGGATTCAACGATCCACGAATCCCTTTGTCCCTGATTGATAGACGAAGGTAACGCAAATAGGGTTGCTGGTAATGTTGTCGCTACTCACCACACTGCACTTGAAAGTGCTATTTCAATTTCATACCCACACCATCGTCGATCGTTCAAAGTGACCGACCAATCCGATGTGCAAAGCGGATACGAACGTCCTGCTTTCCCTTGTTCTCGAATCGGGTCTTGCTGAAATTTGATTAAAATCTGTTGATTTAACGCGGAAGATTACGTCGAAGGAACGAAATATTAAATACACACGTTGTGTTTACGGAATAATACAATTGAAATTAGTAGATCTACATGTAGACAATTAGGCTGTACTCGTTATAGAGAATCAAAAACTTTATTGATCAAAGTTAGAGGGCAACAAAAGATTAATAACGCGTGTTATACTATTGATAACCAAATATAAAATGAATATCTGATATTACAACTACGAAAATACTCTTCAACCATCACTTTGTACGCGATTCATAAAAGAGGGGCGAAGGCAAAATGATCAAATCGCATCACGATTCCATGTATGATGCTTCCTACACGAGTACAATAATATCGGAAGACCGTATGCCGTGTTCTCTCGTATTGTACCGTTCCACCCCCTCGCCGGTTATACTCGACGAATAATCCTCAACAACGTAATCCCATTAATAACCGCCATAAATATTCATTCGTTCGTTGATTTACGAGTTGACTGGAGGTACACGCACGATAATGTAGCGTTCCTCCTACCAAAAAATTGTTAATATCGCCCACCCTCCTGGTGTAATTACTATACTTTACTTTCTTGAGAAGAAACGAAAAAAAAAAGAAAGGAGGGTTCGCCCGCGACCCTCCAATAATCGTGGATCGTGGACCCATTTTTTAATAACCCATTTTCGGGGAATAAGACCTTTTAAAGAGGGATGAAAGTTCGGTTGCAATATCTTTTGCGAGCTTTCTACCAATCCTCTGTTATATACGAAGCCTCATTTACAACCCCCTTAAATCTTAATTACGACTAAGTTTAATACCGGCCTAATTTTTAATACGACTTCACGCTTTTGGTATAATAAAGGGAGGCGTTCAATTTTTGTTTATTGTATATCATGCGTCGAAATTAAATCAAACGTTCACTGTCGTTTTATAAATGAAAATTTGAACGGAACGAGGGAGAATTAATTTCAAATTGTGCGAGAATATATAAATTTAATGTAATGATATTTTAATTTTAGCGTCCAGTTTGTGTAAATATTTTTGGGGATTATTTTATATTTTTTTTTATTAAATCTAGATTTGTAAAAAATTGTTGAAACGATGAATAACGTATTAATAAATATTAGATATTTTTATACACGGTAAAATTTTCACATCTGTGACACTTGAAATATTCTCGTGACACGTCGTTGTATCGTGATATGTAGATTGACAAACACTGATTTAAAAGATTGAAATGAAAAAATTTTCGAACGAAATTTTGTTACGATTCGTGACTCGATATCATCGAGATAAAATAAAAAATAAAAGATAAGAGAAAAGAAATCCCAAGAAGGATCATTTTTTATTAAAAAAAAATATGTTAAAAATTACATAAATTTTGTTAAAAATGATTCTAGAAACCCGCTCCGTATTAGTTTCAAATTTTGACGAAACGAAATTTCACACGATCCAATGTAAACACGCGCGATACGATCGACAATAGACGACATTTACGATCGAATAGAAACAAAAACAAAGTAAGTACGATCGATATAATAACAAACCTCGTGCGAGAAACTCTTGTTATGAAATTTTCATTGTGTCGTCCCGTCGAATTCGTGTCATTATTTATTAATCGATACACGCTCGTAACGTTCGTCCCGAGTCGAAATGATAATAATCGTTGTGTAACCCGATTATTCGAACGAAAACACAGGGGAGGGGATAATAAGCCGGAATCGTGTATTCAATCTCGAAATAGAAATAGTCCATTAATTGACGGTAATCGAAGCGGTCGCAATCGAAAGCAGTGCCATTTTCGCCATTTTCGGAATTTCGTTGTGTATTTGAACCATCCATCAAACACGAACAAAGCGACTGATGAATTGTTCGATCCGGGAAATTTTTAGTCCATGGCTGTGCACTCGACGCAGCTCGTTATTCTTCCATCCACCAAACCGTATTGTTATTAATGTCGTCCGCGTCGTGTCTGCCCCCTGCCCCCCACCCATGCAAATTACAATCATGGATCATCATTGCGTACGCGCGGGAGAAGGTCGAAACCTCGTCGATGGGATCGAGGTCGGTCGATGTTTCGAGATGGAAATTTTTAACGATTGTGGCCAACGTTGCTTAGAGGAGAGTAGTTCAGGGAGATGATACGAAAGTTGCGTTGAAAAATGGAAGAGTGAATTGCAGCGTAAAAGGCAGGGGTCACGGGGTGCGACGTGAAATAGATTAATGCTTGGTATAATATGAAATAGATTGATGCTTCGAAAAAAAATAAACGTAAGTAATATACTTTATGTTTAAAAATGTAAGTTGCGCTGTGAGTTTATTCGTCGTTCGTGCTCAAACATTAATGACAAATCCTAACGATTCATTGTATAACGATAATTTGTTCGTATGTTCGTATAAACAGATGGTAATTCGAAACGGTGTGAAATGATCAATTAATCAAAATATGTAAATTCAACTATCAGATTTAACACCCACGATAAATAATATATACACACGTATATATAAAAGAGATAATAAATTCAATATACGTAACCAAAAAAATAAAAGGAATAAAACACAGCGAGCACAAAATCACATTACTCTTTTACTTAACTTTTCTACTCTCGTTGAAAAAAAAATTCGTAAGTCGTTGATCATTCGACCATCTCTTTCCAACCTGATACATACCTCTCCTCCCACGATATCCACAACTTCCCATATCGCTCACGAGCATCAATTTATCAAGTTTATGCAAGAGCCTTAAGATAGAGCCTTAACAAGTTGACTGCGCCTAATATGAACTTAGACGAGGCGCCTAAGTGCACTCTCCCCGCTTCTCCCAAATTCGAAGCAATATGAAAGTCATCCCCTAATCGAATCACTCGTGTAACCAAATATACCGATATTCATCCGACCGAACCCGATTCCTTTTAATCCTCGAACCTCTTCCTCCCACCCCTTTCAGCCTCATACCCCCAATCTCTCCACGCGAAAAGACCTTTAAAGATTAATTTTCTCCAGGCGTCGTCGCGTGCACGCGAACAAACACAAACGCGACGTGAACAAACTTCCGTTGACCACGCGCAGAAACGCACACGCGCACGCACAGAGGGAGCGATCTCATTTCACGGAACGATCGACGAGAAATTTATCCGTGGGCGGAGAGGAATAAATTGCGCCTGCGAAACGAACACGGACAATTTTTCCGAGATGGATGCGGGATGGAAACGAGGTTGGTTGTACGGTGTTACGGTTATACGTATTAAAAGTGTCAGACACCCTCTGTGGAGCCAGGGTCGTGGAGGGAGGGGGGATAAAAAATGGGAAGGCGGAATCAGAAAGGAGTCCATAACTCGAAATATCTAGGCTGGCTAGGCATAACGGAAATTTAAAGCCACTTTCGAGGCCGCGAACGTGTCGTCGTATATTTTAAATTTTATCGTGGCCGGCTCCCCTCCAATGTATATACGCCCACCCCGTCAAACGCGACGCGCGTCGAAAAATTGTTCCAACTTTGACAGGGCGTCCTGTCCAGCGGTTCGAAAAAAAAAAGGAGGTGAAAAATTTCTTCGTAAAAGTGTGAAACCTTTGATTTCGAGCGGAAAAATCGGAATAAGGCAACGAGTCGAGAAGAACGAATGATCGTTGTTTATGCTTTTTCCTTTTTTCGAGAACATTCGATTTCGATGTAGAAATTTGATTATATCACTTTCATTGTTCCATCCATTCTTTGCTCTTTAAGAATTTAAATAACAGGAAGAAAGGATAAGTAAAATCAACAAGTTGTCGGTCGAGAGACAAGAATGAAAAGAAAAGTAGAAAATTGAAAGGAAGAAAGTAAAATTCCATCGGTATATGCTCGATTAACGTCGATTCACCGAAGACATCGAGTTGGAGCGGTTAACAAGGAACAGGAAATAATCAGGGTTAATGCAGTTTCTACGGTCAGATTATGTCGTAGTTATATTCACAAATAGGTCGGGTACATAACGTCGTTGTTCGGCTAAGTGGATAGAAGATCTTGATGCGGAGATCGTAACGGAAGACAGATAATCTGTGGCGCCCTTCGTTAACCCAGTACGTCGTAATAGGACGCTTCGAGTAATGAGAGCCTAAGTACCGTTACTCGATAGTTCAGACGAGCGTCGTTTGCCATAAGGGTTGTTAGCATCGTTTGATTATCGCCCTTCAGCACGACGAGATATTCGTTTGTCGAAAACGAAGTTTTCAATATAAAAATTCGTAATGGAAACAGTGAATAGATTGTCGCAAAAATTAATACAACTGTGATTTCTAAAACAGTCACGGAATATTATTACATCCTAATATAATAATGAATAATAAAATAGTGAAAACTTTCGATCCTCGTCCCAAGCGATTGGTGAAGAGACAAATTAGAGGATGGAAAAAACTAAACAAATGTATTAACAATTTATCAACAAGGGCGCGCAAGCGTGTGGGAAAGCAAGCCCCGATTCGAAATTAATTACACAGCCCGAGGCGATTTTCTTTGCGCCACTAATAGGGGAAGAGGCGGGGAGAGGGTTGGCAATTTGACGTGATGAGAGCGGCAGGATTCCTTTCTTCTTGGATTCCTTTGAAGGAAGGACGCAGGACGAAGTCCTTTAACGGTTGCCCTAACAGGTGATTCCGCCTCCTCGAAGGATTCAATCTCTTTCAACCACGGAGCCGCGTTAACGCTCATTTCCCCTGGATCTTTACGACTTCTCCCTTTATACCTCTTTCACCGCTCCTCTCCCCTCCTCCTCCTAACTTTTATTAATTATATAACGATGGAATCGTTGGTAAAACGATGGCGTGGCCAAAACTCCATTATTCCAACCGATGAATACCAGACAGCAAACGGCCGATCTTAAAGAAATTAAGGAGGATATACAACTCGTTTAATATTGCCACGTAAAAATACTCCAAAAATTCGAATTACAATTGTCTCTTGAAAAAAAAAAGAAATTCCTCCGACGTATTTCTATATCACACGCACAACATGCATCCAAGAGTACGGGAACGCAGACAAAAGTACAGGCTTCTTTCCGGACTAGTCGAGTCCGCAATTACAACCCCTGGATGGGTTATTCACTGCGGCTGTGCACACTCTATATACACTTATCGCATCGTGGCGTGGTCATGAAGCGCTGGAAGCAGTGTCCAATCGCGTCGCCTGTCGTTTTCCCCCCCGAATTCAAAGACGGCGAGGCTCCTCAGACAGGGCTTGGAGAAAATTTCCGTGGTGGGGGAGGGGATTTGAAAAAGAGTTGTCGGGCGAAAGGGATGCCCTCTCCTATCCTTGATGATGAGGGTGTGAATAAGTATGTCTCGAGTGGCTCGAGTATCAGTCCGGTTTAGCGCCATGGGCGAAAATTAATCTCCTGTGCGTGTATCTCTTTCGTGGCCATGTATCTCTTCCTCTTCCTAGGAACGCGCGCACACGCTGGATATATATATGTATACGGGCGTGCAGTGGATCGTTGGAGGCGTACGTGTTTCCGGGCGTATAAGCGGTCTCGTCGAAGCAGAAGATCACAGAGATCGGGGGGAGGCATGGTGGTGGAAAATAGTGGAATAAGTGGGTGAATTGGTTGGCTTCGAATTTTCACGAGACGAGGTATTTCGAGAGAGTTTTTGAGATATATATATGTATATATGAAAAAATATTATTTGTGAATGTGTTAAATGATCGTGAAGGATTTTAATGTGGGTTGAATATAAAATATAAAATGTAATTCAAATGTATTGTGATATTTGAGGGATCATAAAAATTTGAATCTTTTTGTTCGTATAATCAACTGGTTCAAAAGAGTTGTTGAAAATTAATCTAATTTTACTTTCGAGTTTTTGTGACAAAATTGAGTAGTTTGGATATACAATTCTTGAGTACTATATTTTTAGAATATGGAAAAATGTTTCACGTGGAAATAAAGTTTTATTAAATATTTATTTATAAAATACAAACAGCACAAGTCGTATCGTGTGTGCGAGTTAAATAAATTGATATAACTTGATAAATTTATTTTATATTCCATATAATAAATAAAGGAAAATAAAATACAATAAATTTATGCGCGTAATTTGTTTGTCATCTTTTCTCCGAGAAAGTATACTATTTTTTTCAAGAAATATAGAATAATCATAAGAACAAATATTTTTTTATGTTTTCGTTTTGTTATTTTTATGCACCAACTCTCCGAATATTGAATAGAGAAATATTTGTTAAAAAATATATATATATATAAAAGGAAAAAGAGTGATTATTTGGGATCGAGGCACGGTTGCAAGTGAAATATTTGTATAAATGAATTCTAGGAATGTTGGCGGAATTTTGGGCGCAAAGAGATGCACGTGTGTATGGAATACCTTTAAAGACGTAACGTGATAAAGGAATTAAAGCCGAGAACTAGATGGAAATATAAAAATTTTAAATGGAATGAAAATTCACATTTATTTATTATTTTGCGTATACAATATATCTCATTTCATCAAATTTATCTTCAAAGAATATGCGTTTTCTTTTTTTTTCTTTCCAGCGATAGAACGAAACAATTTACGAAATTATCGTTGCAAAGATATCTCGTGTTAAATAAACCCGTCCATGCAAAGAAAAAAGCAAATAAATTTAAAAATCAAATGAGATTAAAATACATATTATTTACGAAATATATTTAACAGTTTCAAAAATACATTTATAAATCGTATGTAACCTTTAACATCAAAAAACAAATTTTCCTATTACCATAAAACGCATCCATTTTTCGAAATTTATATACCCCCGTTTATAAATTATAACGATAAATATGCGTGCAAGAATGCAAAATAGATCGACAAATTTTCAAAATAATGTAAAACGCAACGTAATATATTCGTAAAATACATTGGATATTTCTAAAAAGTAACGTTATTATAACAAAATTATAATATTCGAAGAACGAATTTTTCGATTGTAATAAAATATCTAGCTCGAAATGATTCGTGAATATCATCAAGTGGATCAAGTATCGAGTTTATAAATGCAGATGCAAATGATTTACCGGGAATGGGAATTTTAAAATATTGTAAATTACAATAAATCCGTGGTAGGCTTAGATAAAGGGCTAATTATTTCTCGCTCAATGGGACCGTCAAGTAGTACAAACCTGTGATCTACAAGCCAGTGGACAGATCCGGGATCCTATTACACGGCAGGCCTCTAATTGTCCTCGCAATTCAAATGGACTGATGTACGTACCCTAAAATAGGAGTACAGGACGTGAAATTGATTAACCGGTTAGACAAGGCACACCGTACCATGCTAAAACGTACGTAAAGCTGTGTTCCTATATTCCTTCCATTCGACGACCTTCTGTTTGTCTCTTCCCTCGTTCCAATTGTATCGAAATCATGGTTGAATCGATAAGACTCTTTCCGTTTCTAATGATAAAAAAAAAGTATGCGTTTGAAAAAAGAAAAAAACAAAAAAAGTGAAACAATTACGATTAATTAAAGCATTTTATCTTATCGTAGCTGGTCGGAACTGATCATAAAAAATATAGCTTCTCTTCGTGATATTAATTTATAAGGAAAAATTGTACAATCGCAAGGAAAGTTATTAATCTTTAGTAACGATTTAAATAAAGGAAATCAAAGAGACAATTTAAAGAAATTACAACGATATATTAAGATGAGAAAATGTGATTGGAAAATTGGCGCGTCGAACTCTGTCACAGGTAATTGCAAAAATGATTAAAATACAAATTCATTTTCAATCAATTTTCATCCACTACTTGCAACTACTTATTTGCTACGTAAACACAAATAAAACACGTACCAAAATTTTCTGCGAGGTAAAATTTTAATCACGGAGAAATTTTCACACGACATTTATTCCCAAGATGAAGATCCTATTTCGAGATCTCGCGTTCACGCACAATGCCCGATACACGCTTATAACTCGAGGATAATCTTATCGATCCGAAAAGGACATCCGCTTTGAACCGCTTTCTAATTCAAATTTCGATCAGCACATTTCAGGATTACGGATCCCCTTGCCGAAATGAAATATTCGGATTCGATTTTGCGAAATCTCCCCCTTCCCCCTCCCCTCCTCCTCAACCATTCTCGAGATTGCTCGAGATACCGAGATGTGTATTCTTAGAGGAGGCGTCGTAAACGGTGGCGTAAACGGGCCAGAAAGCCGGTGTCAACATACACACAGCGCGAAGGAAAGCCGCTGGGTCGGCTGTTGATTTAGGACCGGTAGACGACAAACTTCCAGCAAGGGAGGGGAGGGAGAGAGGGTTGACCCTTGCCATGTGTTATGTAAGATCAATATTTTTTTCCCTTCTTTCTTTTTTTTTTCTTTTCTTTTCTTTTTTTCATTTCGATAGCAATGTTTTTCCACGCGTCAAGGGGTTAGCGGTTGCACGAAGGAGGGGAGAGGAGGGGTTGTTTCGAATCGGAGCAAGGATTTAACGGTGTAAAACCTTTGTGCGAAGGGGTGGGGAAGGGGGAGTAATCGTCTCCGCCCGCTCTGCGTTTGTTCCACGTTTGTTGCACAGGATGGATCCGCGCTTCGCCATCGGCGAAAAGTTTTTTGACCGAACGCGACACCAAGTATCGTCGAAATGTTGTATAATAATTTTTGAAATGTAAAAAGGTACGGTGTGGTAAAATTTATCGTCGAAAAAAGGAAAGGAAATATTTTGAAGAAGATATTGTTGGAAAATGTTAAATGTAATTGGACGTAGGTTTAACGTAATTAAGATTTATTATCGGGCCAGTTTAATTCACTTTTAGTCCTGAATGGGGGTAAAAATTTGAATAAGAACAATTTGATTACTTGATAAAAATTATTAAAAATAATAAAAATGAGTTTTGAGTTTATTATTTATGTTAGACCGGGAATAAGTATTTACAGAAAGGCTATTTGTAGTTCGGTATTTCATTTCGATATAAAAATAAATTCCACGATAAATTCTACATCTTCTCGATATTTTCCATTTTCAGAAAGAGATTGATTTCCCTGTAGTATATTCTGTTTTAACTTCGATATGACTCTTGGGTCATTTTTGTCCCGATCGTGTCCCATTTCTTCCCTTTTTTTTTCTTTTTAATAGTTTTCTAATTTTTCGGTGGATGCGAGTAAATTTTTTATTATTATTAATACGCATCATTTTTCGAAGGATTCGTTCTTTTGAAAATTGGAAAACTTTGGAATAGAATAAAAGCGTAGTCCGATTGAGAAGAAAAAAAAACCGATTTTAATTTCCCTACAGTGTCGTAGATATTTAATATTCAGAACTTGATTTTCCTCTTTGGATTCGTCCGTCGTATAGGAATCAATCGATGGAATCTTGATTAACTTTAGCTTTTTCCGACATTCGAATGATACGATGTTAATGCGAAAATACGAGCTTTAATCGAAATATGATCCAAATAGCAAAAATAATTCTGCAATCGTATTAATTATAATATTCTTAAAACTTGGACAAACGATTTTGACGTTTAACCTATTCCATAACTCTGCCAATTAAATATCATATAATTGTAATATAACTTTTATAATTAAACGTGAAACCTTAATAGAAGAATTTCCACATTTATACATATCGAATATATAAACTGTTAAATAAAACTTTCACCGACGAGTTTAAAAAGGTTAAACTATTAAATTTGAAGCGTTATACGGAATTGTACACTTATAATCCACAGGTCATAGGAAGTTTCAGGAAAGCTTGGAAGGCCCGCGGGATTCGAACTTCCGGATGGGTGGAAAGGTGATGGAATCCGCTACACTTCTATCTCTCATAGGACTGGAGGATGATGTCTACGGTTCAAAGGTTATTGGTCCAACCCCGAACTCGATGGATCATTTACCAAACGAATCATCGGAGAATACCACGGACATACGCTTAAACCGCCCTCGAGTCGAGGGATCGACTACTTGATAATCATGAAATTACATTTCGACCAGTTAGTCTAATAGTTATATTCGAATTCGACGTATCGATAACACGTTAAACTTTTCTCTAGATATTATCAATATTCTCGATACGCTCGAAAGATTTAGGAAATAATATCTAAATTGAACAATTTTGTCGAAATTCGATGCCGCTTCGATTAAAATTAATCGAAACAACTAAATCATTCGTTAATCGGAATCTTAAGACTTGAAATTGAATCGAGCTTTGAATTTTCGATAATGCATTTCTTCTGCTTGTTTATGAATAACAAAATTTAATTCCCCCATAAAAACTGACAGTGAGAATAAAAAAATATTGACCGAGTGAGGACAAATCGTGAAGAGGGGTGAATTCGAACGGAGTGGATGGAGGAGACGTTAGGAATTTTTTAAACTTCCCGTCGGAACTGTTGTATTTTCAAAGAAAAGCAACGTTGAGGAACTAAAGAGGAACCGCCTGGTTCTTTGCATTTTTCAATTTCCATCAGGCCCAAGGCTGCTTTATCGCCGGTTAAGCTTCTCTCCTTCTTCTTTTCCTTCCTTTCTTTTTTTTTTTTTTCTTTTTTTCTCCCTTTTTATGGAGGACAATCACCGCGAAACATCTGCGGCACAACAGGCGGCGGGGCACGAAGGATTTATGCACGGTTGTGCAATTTGATTCATCCCACGTTTAAGTAGCGCACGGAAATAGATGTCATTCTTGTCGATATGAGGTGTCGTCCTTGTCGATCAATAACGTTATTCCCGATGGAGGGTGTACGCGCGTTCAATTCGAGATACAGCGCATCGGGGACTATGTAATTCGGCATTGGTTGCCGATCGAAATCGTGTAAACGTCGATCACCAATTTTCGCTAAATCTTGGGGCGAATTAGAATTTTTATTTCAATTCGATTATTGTTGCAGTTTATATACATGTATTATATTAGAAAGTCTCGATAGTAGATTGATTGGATCGATATTATTAATGATTCATCTCTTTAATTAGGTGATTATTATCGATTGCTAGATGATATAAAATAAAAAATTAATAGAAGTGATTCCATTGGAGAATTTACGTTGCAAACATTACGCAAAAATCTATGAGCAGAGAGATACAATAGCAAACAATATCATTGGAATCTCGACTATTTTCTATCGACTCTTGCTCGAAAAAATATTCAATTTCATCCCCTTAAACAGATTTCAAACTCGTTATATCCCTCCTACACATAAAAATTCCCATTATTATTTCCCATAAGATAACACGTTCTTATAAAATTTCTCAAATTCTCTCCCTCCCCCCGTGTCATAATCATTATCAATACAATAATTAACTCGATGAAATATTCAAAAAAGCAAAAAAAACCAAGAACCAAACCGATCGCTTCGAAATGAATAAAAAACATCCCCCTTTCCATTCCCCTTTGAACCGTAAACGAGCGTATAATCCCGGTCTCGAATTAATTAATCCCCTCTCCTTCTCTGTTAAGAAGCTTCATTATCGGCGAACAATCACCCTCCTCCCCCTCGTCTGGAACCGTCTCGCGCAGATACGCGATGCATTAAGCAATTTGGCTACACTCGCCTCGAAGGAGCCGCGGAACCTCGAGCACCCTTGTCCCGATTTCCGTGGGGTTGCTTGATTCCTTCCCTCTTCTCGGTGCAAGCCGCGTTGCGCAACGCGTGGTGGATGGATTGTCAAAATTTTGGCCGGGCGACAGGTGGAAAAGGGCGGTCGAAGGGAGAAAAGCGCCTCGAAATCTTTGCACACGCTGGTACAAAGGGGGAGGGGGTTTAAACCTGCTGCTGGCATTTAATGGCGTCTGTAAGTTATACGTCGATGTTGGGGAAGGGAGGGAGAGAAGGAGAAAAGGGAGGAAGGAATTGTAAGGGTGGAGTGGATGCGAAGATTGTAAAGATAGACGAAAGGGTGGGAAGAAAGAGGGAGGACAAGGAGGGAGAATGGATGGTAAGAAGAAGGGAGGAAGAGACACAGTTGGCGGCTCCCACACAAATTACCTAAGAAAGCGCCTCTTCGAGTATCAGTTAGAGTTTAGTCCTCAATCTCTAGACCGTGGCGCAAGGTTCCTTTCCTCGGAAAAGGGATAAATTTCGTAACCTGTCGGGTTAAATCTTCCGGCCGAACCGCAAACCTTGGAACACTTGCCACGTTCTATCACCGATACCTCCCTGTTTCCTTCTGTTCCTTCTTCTTCTTCTTCTTCTTCTTCTTCACTTTTTTTTCTTTCTTTTCCAGAATCTTCGAATCGAAATCTCCCTGATCGAATTACGAGCGAGGAAGGGGAAAAGAGGGGTCCACTAACCCTCCCCTGCTGGTTTGACCCTCCTGGTCATCGAGAAATGAACGGTATTTCATTAGAAAGGTTAGAATCCAGAGGTCCAATCTTGTTACGATTCTTGGGATTGATCCTCTTGACATCTGAATCAAAGAAAAAATGACAAAGCGATCTTGAGATTAAATTTTGGAGGAGCTAAATTTGTAATCTTTTTTATTTAAAAGTGACGTGATTCTATTGAACGAGAAAGCAATTTCAGAGAGATGCGTTGTAAAAGTATACGATTAAATTATTTCGAAATACATCATTGGCCAGTAGAATGCCTGTAAATTGTATGGAAAAATTCATTCCTCTTTTTCAAAATACATAATTCTTATACAAAATATAAAATTCTTTTGCTCGAGAATGCGAAATATTATTCGAGATCGCATAACAATTCCCCCTTTCGATTTACAATCTCTTATCCTGGTATAACGCATCTTCTTCTCTCTGCCGATCAAATAAAGAAATAATACGTAACAACTGTCACGTTATCTTGAACGATTTCATTGATTTGTCACCACTCGAATCCAGTGGCAATCCAAAGGCAAGCAAGAAGGATCCTTGGATGATCACGTCCGGCTCGAATTTCGAGCTTTCTCCACTCGAGGGATGGGCCGCCGCTGATCAGCGGGATAAAGGACGTCCAAGTAAACAGGAAGAAAGTGCTTTTGTAGAGGCGAATAAAAGCACCACGCCGCTCCCATTCTTTCCTCTCCTGTCTGGAAGATGCACAACCATGGAGATTACCAGTTTTATTTCAGATATATAATGCCACGTATGCGAGTGATCCATACGTGGTTCCCTCTCCCAAAGGCATGTACGAGTGTCCTTTTTCAGATCGATCAACCACGCTTTGAGCATCTTCTTCTTCTGCAGAGAGCGTGAGCTTGATGCACGTGAAAGGAATTCCTGGTTAAAGGCTACTTTTCATAGTTTTTTTCTTCTTTTAAGACAGAAGCGAAATTTGAAATGAAATTAATCTTTACTACATTGTGATGTTTTTCCAATATTGTGAATTTTTTTAATTTAAATTCTAATCGTTTTAACATGAAGGAATTTTTTTTATTTTTAAAAATTTGAGAACAGTGGTAAGTGATATAAATTTATCTGTACTTATATATTTCTATATATCTATTTACGAAGATCTAATTGATTTCTGAAATATTCGAAATATGTTCGGACACAGACTTTTACTTCGATCTTGAGAGAATTCAGGAAAAATTCTCCGCCAGAAAATCGAAAATCACAATAATAAAACCAATAACTCTGGTCCATCTAACGCGGGAAAGGTCATTCTCGATCCACTCCTCCGATTCCCTGAATCTCTCCCGTTTTATCACCATTTGGTTTTATCGTTCTCGTGCCTTTAAGCTCATCTGGTAAGTGGCGGGCAGGCCACTCTACCGTAGGACGTGAAAAACGTCGTCGAACGAGGCTTTCTATTCGGTTCGATCAACAAGCTCGACCGTCAACCTCGTCCCTTTTACGACAAAAGGACGGAAAAGGACGCGTGGCAGGAGAGGGAAACTCTGACTTCCGGTTCCCTTCCTATTCCCCTCCCATCCCTCTCCCCGTGTTCGCCACCACCGTCTCCTTTTGTTCCCCGAATTTCATGATTTTCGAAACACGACGTTTCGAAAACGAATTGCCAAACAATCTTGGACAAAGATGACGCCTCCAGAACTGTTTAGAATGGAAAATTGAAACGTGCTATCGATTAAGATGATTTGTATTTGGATTAGAAAGAAAGAAGGTAAATCGATAGGTTTATTTTGGTACAAAATTGTTGTACTCTGAGAATAATCAATGTCGAGAGCGAGATCCCGAAAAGGAGAATTTTTTTGAGGATGGAATGATTCTCGAAATAATTATCCAAAAGAGTGGCGAGCGATTATTAACCGAATTATCAGGTCGAATTATCGAATTACCGGAGCGGAGAGGAATGCAATTTAAAACGTCAATAATTAACGGCCACGTTCTGGACGGGTTTTTCGAGAGATTTCGTTGGAAATGAAGGAAACGTGACCCTTCAACCCCTTGCGTACGAGTGTCGAAATAAAATTACGAAATAAAAAGAAAGAAAAAGGAAGAAGAAGAGGAAAAAGAGAAACAGAAATAGAGGCGGAAACGTCGCGTCATCGACGTGGCGTCTTTTAACCACGGTTAAAACCCGTTAGCAAACACCGTTAATCATTCCCAACATGGTTCCACGAGCGGAGGAGAACGGCATATCGTCGTATTAACACCGTAATTGAATTAAAAAAATTTTAAATAACACCAGACGAGGGAAATCTTGCGCCACTTCCCTCAAACGATTCAAGTCTCTTCTTTTTTTTCCCTCCTTCTCTCCTCAACCCCTGCTTCGATCCTCAACGTTTCAACGACCAATCCGCTCGAAAAGGAAAGAGAGGAACGCAATCATTTCGTCCCGCGTTTGCTGAACCGACATCAAGTTGGTGAGAAAAGGGTAACACTACGAGGAGTAATCGTACTCCCTTCCTACGAGGAGTAATGAAGCGGATATGCAAAACTACGTTTGGACTTTCCTCGTCCACGTCCATCCCTCACCTTGTTTTTCCCTTTATCCAACTGTCTCTTTCGCTTCCCCGTTTCATCCACCAACTCTCAAGACCAACTCTCGGCCTTTTCGAGGAAGAGAGGCAGGGAGAGAGTTTTCTTCGTCTCGCGCGAACAAGACGAAGAATTGCAGAGGCTTCCTCCCGGCCCTTTTCGCCTCTCCACGGCCGGAACACCGGGATAAAAGAGGCGTAATGCCTCGCTATTTGCATATTAAATTTGCCCCTTCATCCGTGCCGCTCTATTCAAATGATTATTCTTCATCGTTCGCTCTGGACTCTGGAGAGGGACGCGAGGAAGGCGAGAGGATGCCAATCTCTCTCTCTCTCTCTCTCTTAGTCTCTCTCTGGTAGATTTTAACGTTACGATCAGAGACAGCGAGCTCGACACCTCGACCTCTCATCGAGTAATCGCGCGGAAAGGGAAAATTTTACGTCCGATTTACGGGGGAAATTCGCAATAAAATGGGAATCCGAACACGGGAGGCTCTTACGTTCCGGTTGTATTAAACCGTATTCGACTAACATTTGCACAGATCCTCTGTTTCCTGCGGAGAATCTGGATCTCGTTCTTGTGCAAATTTGCTCCTGGACGGAAGATTAAATGATCTTGGATAATTTATATGCAAAAACAATATGCAAATACTGCTTCATCGAGTAACCCGATATTTCTTGGATATTTTAATTTCAATGATTTTTATGTATAGAACAGATTAATGTATGTTAACTTTCGATTGTATATCATACCAATATTTCGAACCATTATTCTAAAATTTATAATGAAAGTACAAAAATTCTGATTTAATAATTTTCAGGGATCATCCGATAATTTTCGGCAAATTGATCCACGTTTAACTACGTTAAAATACATCGAAACGTAAACGTGACATTGGCATTCATCTATTAAAACGTTACATATTGCAAAAGGAACAATGCTGCAAATGGTCGAATTTGAAAATCAAAATTGAGGGATAAAAAGGAACGGCTTGGTACATACGAATCGGGGAAACTTTTGCTACAAAATGGGTTAGATATTTATGCAAATTGTCGTCACAAGCTATGAAAGTGGCGCTGCTTTTGCCGACGGAATCTAGGTTAACGACAGTGGTATTAGACCGCGCGAGTCAGACGCGATATCCGGTTAATCTCGTGTCGTTGCCCCCATTGTGCTTACGAGTCGTATTTACATTACACCCATGTGTTATTAAATATCGTGTGTAAATTCTGCCGGCGTAAACAAGTTTTCGTGACTTGACGCCTTCACGCTCTTGTACGTATTTCGAATTTATTATTTCCAGAATTTGTATCTGCACGCGATAATTGCCCGACAATTATTCGAATTCAAAAACAAAAGGATATCTTCCCGATTTGATGCTCGTCTCAATTTAAATAGATATACGTAGCTTGAAATTTAATTCAACGGAATGTGTCGACGTTTAAATTATTACAAAATTATCGTTAAATGGATTTTACCATATTGACAATAAAAAATGAGAAAAAAAATGAGACGAAATTTATAATAATATTTTTCAGATTCGAATATTTTCAAGGAAAAACACGAATCTTCCTTCTCTTTCCCCCAAAACCCTCCGATCTTCGATTAAAAATCGCAGAAAACTGTGAAATCTCGACGAAAATGTGACGCGTTTCCTCTCGTTTTTCGCGCAACTTTCGAATTACCGCGCACTTGTCAAAACGCGAGACGACGAGAAAGGGGTTTGAGGAGGGAAAATGGGGAGGAAAGGAGGGAAAACGGAGGATGTTAAGTCGTTCCAGTGTTCGTGCGGTCGAGTAATGCGATAAGATCACGCGATAACGTTGCAGCCATTCTTCTTTCGACCATCGTCTTCCAACCTTCTTAGATAGGTAGACGTTGTCGACGACGTCATCGTTCTCCGCGATGAACAACCCCTTCTTGTCCTCAAGAAAGAACAAAGGTTACCATTGGCTACCACACAAGATCACAGAACTGCAATGAAATCCTGAAAATCCCACTGATCGACCTATCTAAATAGCTTAGTCGAGCTTCGTGTTTTCGGTGTTGATCTCCTCTCCCTTTCTCTTTTCCTGTGGGTAGGAATGGTCCTGGGAAAAATGGTCGGCACGTTGCTTAAGTGATTTCCGATTTGGGAATGGAAAAGTGTTTCCGCACGATCTCGGTTTTATTTGATTTTTATCGAGTGTGTTGCATAGATAAATTTGATTTTTATGGGTGGGTGAGGGTTCGTTTTAGCTCGAGGGAAGGTTTAAATAGTTTCATATTTGTGATGTAATTTGGTTTGGAATTTTACAAATTATTGAGTCATTCTGTGAGCTACGCCGTTTTGAAAACGTTTGATCGAAATGATAATAGTATGCTCACATATGGTGTCGGTGATTAGTCTCTCTTTTTGTAAGAAAGTTTTTAATTTCTATTTGAAAAGAAAATATATTTTTTTTTATATTTTTTAAGAATTTATAAACGAATTTTAGCAACGATGATCTTTGATTTCGATTTAAATTTTAAATTATTTATAAAACCACGGCGAATTATCATTGTACACGTTATAAAATTCTAAATATTTTCAGTAAACTTATTGGTTTCATCGACTTATTCATTTTTAGCCGGTCACAATTTTTATCAATTGTATTTTTCAATTGTATTTCGTGTTCTGGGAAAATAAATCAATCGATCCCTGTCCTCCCCCCCTTTCAAAATATGCAAATTTCATTATCAAACACGAGAGAGTGTACGAGAATAAGTTTAAATTCATTTATAAAAAAAAAATCTAATTCGAAAGCAATAATCCAACCATCGAAACTCATAATCCAATAAATTCATCGAGTTGTTCAAAAAACGAATTTCAATCAAATCCGAATCATTCCGTTATCGCGTAAAAATACACCATAAAAATACACCCATTTTTCCCCAATTAACAAATCAATCAAATAAATATATCGCCAAAAGACTCGTATTTTATCCTTTTTTTCTCGCGGATTGAAATAACCAGATAACCTCTTGCGTCTCGAAATCAGGCAGCCGGCGGCAAGAAGCGTCGATATAAATTTCAAAGCGTGTGCAACGACCTCGCCCTCTGTAATCCTATTGCACAATCCTGGCAATACCTTCTTCTTAGGACAAGAAAGCGTGGTGTGGTACCTATTGGTCGACCACCCACAAACTGCATCCTATGAAATGTAACAACCGTGAACCGTTGTGCGGTTAACGGTATTAAATTTCCAGAGATTTCATTTATCAGTGTACGAGGAGGATAATAGGAAGTGTAACGAACTGGACCATTGCACATTGTCCCTGCTTATAATAATCGGGGATGCGTTAAGAAAGTCGGCCATTTTGAATAAGTGTATCGGTCGATCGATCGAGGGATCTCGTGCGCGATTCAATAAATATTTAATTCGATCATGAACATGCCTCTGTATTATGATAATTCGAGTATAAATATTATTACACGTTATTGTTTATGCGTCAGAGATAATAAGAAGAAATTGATATCAATAATAGCAATCTGTGCATCTGAGAAATTCATCTTTTTAATATTAATTATTTAATATCCAATACACGTTAAATTTTTTTATATGAAATGAATTATTGGATCGTGAAATAATAATAAATGTGATGAGTTAAATCGTTCGATACAAAATAATTTTAAGTTCCATAAAGCTTTTTATGTAAGCTATTATCTTCGAAACTGTTACAGATATTAATTCTTTTTTTTTTTAAATCGTTTAAAATGAAAAAGAAATTGTTGGAATAGGTTTCACGGATGAAAAGGATTATTTGTTCATTTATTTATTATTTTTTTCCTTTGATATTCGATAGTCTGAATAGTGTTTATACAGAAAGATCGTGTTTAAAATATCGCCAACTTCCTCCTTGCCTTCCTTTCTATTTTTTTTATCATTCGTCACAATTGTTCATAATTGTTCATACCGTAAAACGATACTTTTTACATCGTTTTTACATCGAGAGTCCCCTCGTATTTTTTCACGAAACGGTACTTTATGCGTCGTTCGCGTGCAGACCGCGTAAGAAGATTGAAATCGCCCCGATAAATCAGCCGCTTTACTCGAAGGATTACGCTGAATTTCACTGGAAAAACGATAGGAAAGTTTTAAAATGCTCGTATCGCAATTGGGAAAAGGCCAAATTGTATCCGAGGTTAGCCCACAGGAAATTGTCCAATAGTTACAGCCCTCTCGATGCCAAACACCGAGCTACCGATCCGCTACACGCTAATTGAATGTACGTGTTACATCTGGGAGGGATTGCATTTTCTCGCATCAGCGCGAGAAAAAAAGGATCAATTTTTATTCCATTCCTTCGCCTTTCCCAATTGCAACCAATTCTTCCTTTATACTCGTCGATAAAACGCAACGAATCTACGATTACATCTTTTAAACTTTATAACTTCTCGAAAAAAAAAAAAAGAAACAAAAGGAATGCCAGAACCGATGACAGACGTCTTCGTCTCCGATCTTCGATCCGTGGAACGACGAAGGGGGAAAGGTGGGACGACGGATGGCGATACGTGGCGCACGTGTCCCTCGGATAAAATCTGCCCGATCCAGGCGGACCGCTTTTCGCAGCGAGCATCGATCACGTGCACGCCTAATAGCAGCACGTGTTGGTGATTACGCTCGAGGGACCGTGGGCTAGATCGGGTCTAGGTAATTGCCTGAGCATCGACCCCCGCCACCACCCACCTCTCCGTACCAACAAACCCCCGGTACACACCAGAATCAACCCCGCGATGTACCATCGACCATCGATGGGTACAGGGCCGGTACGCGATTGATTGGTTAACATGTCCGGCCTGCCCCCCGGTCTGCCCTTGATTATCTATCTCTCCACCCTGTCTGCACCCTTACTCACCTCGGTCCATCCTTTCTCCCCCTTTGCCCTTCCTGCAACGCAACGTATCATTCAAATTGCGGTATTAAATCCCATCCCTCGATCAACCCTCCCCTCCCTTCGACTCTTTTTGCCCAAAAACTGGTTCCTGGCCGGGAGCTAGCGGATGAAAATTGCACGTGCATTTCGTTGTAGAGAGAACCCTTTCCAAGAATTCCTCCTCCTCTCTCTCGATCCGTTTTAATCATTCATGAAGAAGGATGCAATGAAGAATTTTTGTGGAATTTTTGTTGACAGGATAGGATATAGGATACAACCTGTTACGTGAAAATAAATATAGCAAATGACGGATATTAATTATTAACGAGTGATAAATCTATCTTACTTATCTAGAACTGAAAAAAAACTAACAGAAATAAGCGATAGAGGCGTTGCCTATCGTTCGAGCCTACGAATTGAGAAATAAAATAGATTTTACAAACAAAATTTCAAACGACACATAACAAATATTACACATAAATTGACGTGAAACGATTACGATCTCTTTCTCGAAAAAAGAAAAGAAAAACAAGACTAAACGCGTTCCAACCTGTGCGTAAAAGTTGAATACCCTGAAATTGTTTGCCGGCGGCTAAGACCTATCCTTTCCAATGGTGGTTCAACGTGATGGTGAGCGTGAAACGAAGAGCGGCCCCCAAAGAAAGAAATGGAAAAAAAAGAAAGGAGGAAGAAGAACCACTGTAGACAGACTTACGTGTCCCCAGGTGTGCGCCCATGCTGAAAACCGTTATGCGAAAGGTAACTGAAAACGGCACGCAGGGGCCCCCTTGTGGTCTTTTTTTTTTTTTCACGAAAGAAAGGAGGCGCGACACCCTCCTCCCTCGCCTCTCCACCCCGTTTTATTTTTTCGGCTCGCAAAGGGAAGCATTTTTGCACGCAGCCTGAACACGTAGGCGTAGGGTAGGTGTCTATTAAGGCACAAGAGTGACATAATACTCGCCACTTAAAAAAGGGTTGCCGTGTGACCAGACAGCGAGAGGGTGTCTGGTGTCTCAAGAGCCCCACTCCTATCTACCGTGTATCCATCCTCCCTTACGGGTTGCGCTAAGACAAATGCGTACCCTCCGGCGTATCCACCCACACGAGCACGTATCCACGCGTGTATCGGCACGTACGAGATACGTTGATTTGATCGGGGTTTAATCTGGAACCTGTTTCGATAAACTCTTTTCGTTCATATTGTTGAAAATGAGATTCTTTTTTTTTTTCTTTTTTGAAGTTTGAAGTCGATTCGTGGATTTGTTTGACGTCGACTTTTTTCCAAAATTTATGTGCATTGGAAAAAGATGGAGAAATGAAAGGTGCGATTATATTTTTATATATATTTTGTTTCTCATAATAATATCGAATCGAGGTTTGAGATTGAGAAAGAGAGATTGTGGAACTGGGATTATTAATGTTAGAAAATTATGAATTTTAGTCTTAAAATATGATAGTTTGTCGATGAATGGAAAGAAGGGAGGAAGAATAAAATAAAACGAAATACGAGCATCGATTGCAATTATTGTTTTAACACTGACCTTGGAATGAACGTAATATTCGAAAAAATTCTCCATTATATTGCTTCGTTTTATATTAATAATCATGAATATATTAATTCGTTCGTTTCAAAGGAATACATTTTCGCGTCAGGGTTGACGAGTTTGAATAAAATATCAGTAAATTTCGTGTTTATTTCACAGCGTGTATTTATTTCACAAATTTTAGGATGTGATGTAAAAGCATTAATAACACCTTTCTCGTGTAACATTAACATATCACTTTCAAATGGTAGAATTTCTCTCCAGTTTTTGGTTCGGCATTAATGGGCTCCTCTGTGTTCCAGAGAAAAATTACACTTTTTCAACATAATTAAACTCATAAATAATCGTTTGCATAAAATATTTCAAAAAGTTTAGAGATACTTGAAAATCGAGATACTAATGAAATCATAATTGTTTTTTAAAAAACAAAAAAAAAATTTACATTTAAATATTCGTATTTTCCACTCAATCCAAATACATAAAATCACCATTTTACCCATTCGACACACGCGATCCAAAATTCTACAACTACTCCATTCCAATTCCGGTTGAATTACACGCATTACACCCATTATACCCTTCATAAAAATATATAAGCAAGGATTCTCACGTTTCAGATGCAAAATTTTCGTGCAACGGGGGGATGAAATTTAGCCGGATGCTGCCCCGCCCACTCGAGACGTTTCATTCCGTGGATGAAAAGCGGCCACGGATTACCTTTACAAAATACATTCGAGGGATTCTCAACGTTTTCGTTGGAAGGTTGCTCGATCCTTTTTTTCCCGAGGAATACAATTTTATGGCTCGTCTTTTGAAAAAAAAAAAAAAGGGAGTCTCTAACCCTCCCACCCTTTCTCGTTGTCGAGAAGGACAAGCGAAGGCGCGGATCAAAAGGGGCGAGCAAGACGATCGAAGGGAAGGGAAGGGAAGGTGGAAAAGAAAATGAAGAAGGGGAGGCAAGAAATCTGCTTCTTTCCACGATGCGTGAAACGCATCCTCCTCCCTCGAAGACTAACCAACCCTGAGTTAGCCCATCTCGAAGGGTGTAAATGTAGCGGCGGATAGATTCGCAAATATTACGAGAGAGATAGAGAGGGCAGACGGAAAGGGCGGAGACGGGGAGAAATTTCTACGAAATTTTTAACCTCCAGACATCCATCACTATATACGCGACAGCTAACCACCTCAACCCCTGGCCGGATCCGCCAGACTGCACCGAGCTTTTCTACGTACGTTTCGAGCCACGATTCGTCAAGTGATGATCCGTCATACGGATACTCGTCTCGTATCGTGCGATGCATCAAATTATTGTACACGTTATATACGCAGGAGCGAGTCTGGAAAAGTTTTCAATTCGTAAGAGAAATAATAACGATAGTTGGTAGAAAATTTGAAAATTTTATTTAATACAACAGAAAATTTTAATCGAAAAAATAAATAATACAGGAGGAGGAGATTAATGAAATCAAAGTAAAAACAAGGTAGAATTAAATGATTGCACGCGTGCAAGAATCGCGATAAGAACAAAAGAGAGGAGAACAAAATATAGAGAAGAAAAAAAAAAGAAGAAAAGAAAAACTCCTGAACGACGGCTAATTCGAATTCACGCGTCCTCTCGTCCTTCCCTCCCCCCGGAACCACGATCCCAGAGAGAGCGGAAAGAGTCGCAGTTTCAATTTCTCTATTAAAAGGGTAACTCACTTTCGCGCAGGCACGGGAGGGGAGGGGAAAAAACGAGCAACGAACGAGCAACACGAGGAAAACACGAACGGGCAACTGTTAGGACGCAGCGGCGTCGAATTAAACGTGAAAAGCCGTAAATTATAATCCGGCTGGCTCTGCCTGAGAGCGGCGAGCCGCCTGTGTTTTTCATCGGGGTCGGATTATCCGCGGGGTAAACAATGCAAAATTATAACGAACGTGAACCAAAAAAAAAAAAGAAAGAAAGAAAGGAAGGAAGGAAGAAAAAAGGAAAGAAAAAGAACGAAATGTTTCTCGATACTGGAAAAAAGCGTGGAAACAACGCTTTGCAAGAGCAGACGTCTATGCATGCCCTCTTCGTTCGCATATTCGGATGGTATTGTTGGACGACAACGAGGAAGAGGAGAGCTTCGTTTTCGATGTAAATTTTTTAAATCGGTTTAATTAGAGGACGCCACTATTATTTTCCCGCGCGCAGAGAGCGAAAACGGTAAACGGTCTCGAGCCGCGAACCGTTTAAGTTCCCTTCAATGATTTATTTCCTTTTCCAATTTGCGCGACAATGGCCGCGCGCGCGCGCGCATTGTGAAGCTCGCGCCCTTTGTGCCGCGAGAAATTGCGGCCACGTAACGTCGAAAAGGGGCGGGGAAGAAAAATTTACAATGCAAACGACGAAGGAGGGGAGGGAAAGAAACGACGACGCGTGGAGAAAATGTAAACGGACCAAGTGTTCAAAACCCGCTCGTTTCGATTGCAAGAAGATATCTTTCTCGTGAATCGAGATTAATTAAGGAAGGATTCTTTCATTGGATCGAAATGAATGGAGAATGCTCGGAATTTATTGAATTTTGTTGCGTATTATCTCCGTTACGAGCGTTTTGAAACGATGAAATAATCGTTGAACAGCGTTATATTTTCCATTCACGAACGAATGTTACGTTATGTATTCGTGTCGACGTTGTTGGCGGAAGTTGTAGATTTATTTTTTAATATTAAAAATGCGAGGGAGGGAAAAATGTGTAGTTTCTGTGTTGGGGAAATGTTGCTCGAAATATATAGAAATATCGGTATCGATGTAACGGTGCATATTTGCGGGAAATACGAGATCGCGAGAGGGATGCATTACTCGAGGAAACCAAGTTGCGTTTGAGGAATCGCGAACTTGAGGTCTCTTGCCTGTTGCGTTCCTCTTGGAAAATTTTCCTCTGGAAATTATTCTTCGAGCTATCGTGTCGTGCGCTTTTCGTGCATCGATCCATCAAGATTCTACCCCATTTTCTTCAAGAATTTATTTAAGAGTTAAATTATTATAAAAAAGAGAGGGAGGGAAAATGCATCAAAAATTCTAAAAGAACGAACTATTAAAATCGAGAAATATATTTCAACAAGTTTATAAAAAGAATGTTTATTATAATTTATTACAGAATAATCTGAAACAAACAACGTGTAACATACTTTATTTTCCATCGAGTATAACGTCCAATTGTAGAATAACCAATTAGAATAATTCAATTTTTTCGTTATCGTCACAATCTACCTCGATTTTCATCCAAATCTCCTTTCGTTCCATTCTAGAAACGAATCGTTTCATCCCCTTCTCCCTCCAATCGCGAATTGGCAAAATGGTGGGGAGGGAAATCGGTATCGCGAAGCATTAATCCGTCGCGGAGACGGTAATTTCCATGCTAATTCGAGCGTTTTTTTTCGAACGTAACGTATTCGTATCACGTACCACCACGTACATCGAGCCATCACGGTCATCAGCACTCTCCCCTCCCCCGATATTTGCCAAATATTCATAGAATTCTCTCTTTTAAGCCCACGAACGGATAAACATTCGTATGTAATATTTGCCGAACGTGTTACGAAAATATGCAATATATATATATATATATATATACACATACATACATACATGATTTTTGGCGGCGCGCGTTTGTGTTCGTGGCGGACAAGCGGCCACGATCATGCTCGTACACGCGCGCTCGCGAGCGTAAAAATACACCGCGCGATAACTGCGCCACACGATAACAGTCGCGAATGTTTCTCTCATAACCAAACTTTCGGCCTCCCCTCGACTCGGCAATGACAACTAACCCCGGAAATTTCCAAATTTCACAAGTTCCAAACTAAAAACCTTCGACATCCAGACCTCCCACCCTCGAAAATGTGACTTACTTGACGGCCATCGTCGCGAACTGTCCATGTGAATCACGCCAACTAGCCATTCCTCGATCACCGTCCTACGCAGAGGATCGTGGACATTTGTGTAAATTTCGATCCATGGTTAAACGCGGTATTTTCGTGGGTTTTTCTTTTCTTCCTCCTCCTCTTCCTCTTCATTCATCGCGATAACATATTCGATCCGTCCCGTCCGCTTTCTCTCGTTCGGGAGAAAGTTTGTTTGAAACAATAGGGAAACAAAAAAATGGGCTTAAGTAAAGTAAGATAATATATTTTCGTAGGAGGGGGGAAAAAGTGGTGAGAATTTGCGAGGATCGAAAAAGAAGTTTCGAGCAGAGGGAGGACAATTTTTTTCGATAAAAAGGAAAAAAGATTTGTCCCCTTTGTCCCCATATAGATTGCGTTTGATCATTAACGCAATTTTTACGCCGAATTTCAAACGTGCAATCCGTTCGTTGCCTGTGTCATCCCGTTGAAATTATGGAATTTGATTCAATCTTTCTCAATGATCTCGGATGATCGTGCATAATACTGCATAAAAAGGAAAGAAAAGAAGCTGATTGCAGATTGGAATTCGCGACAAAAATACGAAATAAGAATATTCTGCGCAACGAAAAAAATCATAATTTGCACAATCATTCTCGATAACAACAGGACTCGTTTAAACGATCATTTCGGGATCCCCCACTCGTATCGGAATCACCATCTCTAACCGAATTACACACCGCATAAACATTTGCAGAGCATGCTACCCATTTTACTGGACGCAATATGAGTTCGCACAAGGACAGTATAATCGTCGTAAATTGATAATATAATGCGCTAAAAAGCGAGGCAACGATATCCGACAATCAAAGCGATCCAATCCATTGAACATTCTCCAGTACCGATTCATTCTCGATCGTCCATCGATTAATTTATTTACCAAATTATCGGAATCTGTTCGTGTCCCTTGGCCCGGTAATATTGGTAATACGCCAATAATATTGGTAATAATATTGGTATAATCCTCCGTCCATTCCAATAATCGTGCCCCACCACGTTCCACGAATAAAATGTAAACTTGTGTATTGGCGTGTAGATTTGAGCTCTCCTGTTGCCTGATGGATTCCAGTGGAATTCAAAGTAAGAAAGAATCGGAGGAATCGCAACAGATCGTTTCGAACAACGTAGAAAACAATAAAAACGAGAAGAGCCAAGACGTTGACACGACGTTGAAACCGAAGGAGATCACCAATCCGAAGATTTTCAACAATCCAGGACATCAATACAAGAAGAGCGTCCAGCTGAGGGAGTGCGTAACGTCCGAGCGTATGAGAGACTCGACTTATAAGCCCTGCTATCCCGAGAGAAACCCGAAAGAATTCACGGACAACAGCGAGAACAGAGATAATAGAGATCCGCTTTATGATAATTATGGTGGGAATGGTGTGACTCACATCGATACGCACAAGAACTGCAAAAGTGGAATAAATATCAACATCGTCTCTCAACAACCCTGCGAGAACATCAAGTTGGAAAAACCCTTGTACACTGTTTCGTTTAAAAAGTGTTACGATAAGTTAGTACCTGCTTTATTTTTATTACACACGAATAATATATCGGAGCAGAATCTTGGAAGGATTGGAAGAAAAATTTTGAGACGAATTTCCTGGGTGTATTTAATATTTATTCCGTTCTTCTTAGAGAGAAACTTGGCAATAACTAATAAGGAGAAATATAGTGAGTGCATGGCTAATAGTAAAATAATGAAAATTAAAATATATAATACTCGTTATTAATGGATTTTTCTGTAAATATTGCTTTTCTTAGTTGAGTAGCATAAATGCATAAATACTTTACCGTACATAAAATTCCTTTTCTTCCAGTTCTTTCGATTCCGTCTGGAACATAAATTATTTTTATTGAAATTATTTTCACTTGATTTTTTTTTTTTTTTTGTTTTTTGATAAATTGTTTCAAATTGTTTCTAATAACATTTGTCCGAACGTTTTAACGCGTACGAGATCGATGACCGAAAAGTAGAATCATGCGATACCTCCTCGCAATAGCTGAAGGCCTAGTATCTGGGTCATCAACTGAAATCAATGGTATCAGGCAATTCTCGAATTGTTATAAAAAAAAATCATTGCTCAGAGAAATGCGTCGTGATATAAGCGTTTAAAAAACGTACAAAACGATCGTACGTTTTAAAAAATAAGGAAAGAAATTAATAATTTGCTGTATAAAAATATGTTGAAACAATTTAGATTCTCCTAGATACAAACATTTTTTGAAGGATATGAAAAAAAGCACAAGAAAAAATTAACTAGCCCATTTTTATTAATTTTTTCATTAATCAGTTAAAAGATATCGCTATAAAAGATTTAACAAGATAACTATTTTAATTATAAATATACGACTCTTTAAATCCATTTTTATTTTCATTTCCATTATCATATCACGATTGATCTGATTCTTCAGAAACTTGGAAACAATAAAAATTATTCTAATCTTATAATAATCAGAAATTAAAACTATACGTCACAAAGATTAGAAAAGATATAAATTAAAAATCTGATCTTGTCCATCCCTTTCGAACAAACTTGTCCAATTACGACAATTTTCTAATCTTTGTATACGTCGTAAAACGAAAAAGGATAGAAAAAAATTACTTACAAACTTTCATTCTTATCTTATCCCGTGATCGTCACGTTCGTGACAGGGAACCGGAATTAAAATCGGGGAACAAACGAAGAGTGATTCACGCCATGTGCGGGGGCAAAGCGAAAAACTGTGGCAACAGGATGGAGGGGAAGAATTTCCGGTGCACCTTCGAGAACTGTTGCGGCAAGTGCGAGTCGTACATCATGGAGATGCAAAACAACGATTGCAACTCGTGCAACTCGTGCAACGACTGCAACTCGGCGTGGCAAAACAACGAGGAGGACTGTTGCTGCCCCCGCGAGATGGAGGTGGTCGAGGACTACCAAAACCCAAGTAAACAATGCCTGCAACACGTCCATTTCGGAAGCTGCCCGAAAGCGCAGAATTGCGCTAGATCGGACCACTCCACGTGCTCGTTCTGCTCGAGGAAGTGCACGCCGTCCAAGGCGAGTTTGTTCGTCGAGATCGGGGAGAGCGTGGGGAACGTGTGCAATCTAAACTCCGCCCAGGCGTTCCGCTGCGACTCGATGGAATTGATCGACGATTGCATGAGGAACGAGCATTGTTCCGTGAAGAGGAACAAGTCGGATTGTTTCAGGAGCAAGCACAAGTGTAAGAAGAACGAGGCCAAGTTCAATCCGAATTGCCAGGGTCGGCCTGGCGCCATGGAGCGCAGCTACTCGGATGGTATGCCGCGTATGAATCTGTACGTCGACAATTGCACGGTCGAAACCCAGGAAGGCTGGACCGAGATGAGGAACACACGCTCCATCACCTTCGAGGAGACGCCTGTGCGCAAGTGAGTCGGATTATCGATTCTCGAATAAAAGTTTATGTATCCGCGCGAACACGTTTTTCCTTTTCTTTCTTTCTTTTTTTTTTTTCTGTGATACTTTGAATACGTATATATTCCTTTTATTTTAATGTATTTTAAGACGTAGAGAAATATTGTTATTCCGTGGAAATAATTTATTGGTATTCCGTAAGGTTTACTTAATAATGCTACAAGTGCAGAATTATCTCAAAATATTCCGTTGTATTCATCGTTTGCTTTTCAATTTGAAAGAATATATTAATAATTCGTGCACGATATCGATGTACGTACACAATAGATAACATGACGTAAAAAAAAAAAAAGAATCGTGTAAAAGAAAAATTAACGTTGGCAAGCGGTTGTCTCTCCGTTCCTTCGAAACTTATTTGAAATGTTAAATTAATAAGAAAAAAAGAAATAATTAAAACGAATAACGTTACGAAAAACTTTGTAGAATATCGACGGGAAGCGATCCGTACTTGAGGAAGCAAGAGCAATGTAGCAAGCATTGCGAGCACAGAGAGCATAGTTCGTTAACGGGGGACTCACGAAAGGGAAAGATTTGGACGCATCTGCACGACACGTACAAGTCTTTTGTGAATAAGGCGACGACGGGTATCGGTCAGATCGTAAAACAAACTTCCAACAAATTCAAACGATCGAAGACATTGCCGAAGGATAATCATTTGTGCAGTAAATGCGCGAGCAATATTATATACATGGACCAATTCAGTCAGTCGGAAAAATGCAATAAATGCGCGTACGATTCTTGTTGGCAAGACGTAGATATAGGCCAGGATTCGAACAAGTGCGAGCATTGCTGTAGAAACATGTGTTGCGATGGACTTCCCGATTGTCAAACGCCCATGTGCCAAAGTACGTTTCCATTTTAATATCAAAGATAATTGAAAGATATGTGTATTAGGGGTACCCATAAGCGTATAAGAAAATTAACCGTTTTCGTGCGATCCTATTATCTTGGTTTATCCACGATCTTTCGCCGTGTGTGTATATTTCTTTGTATTCCTTTTTCCATTAAAAATGTGCTAGGTGTACGAGGGAAAGTATGAAGCGAGCGTGAATTTATTTATTTTCAAAGTTTTTATTTTCCTCGATCTTTTAAACCATCCTTCCTTGGATATCGTAAATTTCCTTTGTCGAACTTCGATCGACGGTATGCCTTCTTCGGAGGATTAATAGTTCATCATTTTGTTTTGAAATGACAGACAAAGCTTCTTCTTCTTCTTCTTTCTTCTTTTTTTTTCTTTTTTTGTTCGAAACACAGGTAAGAATAATAATAATAATAATAATAAGTTAATAATAATAATAATAAATGGATAACGAGAAGAATGAAAAAAAAAGGACAATTATGGGTACCCTTAATATTTTGCAACACCCTCACACTGCATGTGCAAGAATATTCCGTGACGGTTTTTCTGTTAATCCTGTTTATTTTTAAATATTTTACATATGAATTGTTGTGAAACACCTCGCAGTTTCCTTAGTTTTGGAAAATTTTTTTTTTAGGATACACGTAAAGAAAGGAATTTGTAACCACTCGTTGCAGTTCCAAGAGAAAGGAAGGAATCACATGGAATCGCCCAGGGTTGCAGTGTGGGGGTTTAATTAACGCCTAAAATGCGGTGAAATATATAACAAATATATATATAAATATATATAGATATATATATATATGAATATACATCAAAATATTTTGTAACTTTATGACATGAAATAAATACTTTCCTTTCCAACGTATAAATTTTTAAATATCTCGCATCTTTTCAATATCCCTCGTGGCATAGCGTAAAATGGCCAATCCCGATAGGACCCCCTCTTATTTCGTGAATAGAATCACCGACAGATCGCTCATTAATCGAATCATCGTTCGATGATATAAAGATCGAGACTTGTTTTCCAGATAATTATTCCAAGCCTGAATGCGACACGCGGGAACAGATACAGCCTAACACAGATAATTACCTATGCGGAGGGGTGCGAGACAATTTCTACAATTGCAACAACGACCCGCTTGCCGAGCAACTGTTGAGCTTGCTCAAATGCAACAGATCCCGCACGAAGGGGGGCGGGGATTCGTTCAATCAGAGGAAGAAGCAATCGAGCTGTAACCCGAGATCGTCCAACAACCGCGGCAACACCGTGCAGAAAAATCCAACGAAACAGATCGTGGTTAGAAGATCGAACCCGCCCCAGACCAATCCGCCCCAGACGAACGCGCCCCAGACGAACGCGCCCCAGACGAACGCGCCCCAAACGAACGCGCCCCAACCGCCCGCCAGGCCCATCACGCGCGTGGACGTGAGCGTGCAGACGAGTTTCGTCGACACCACGATCGACCCCCTCGAGCCGTACACCACCATCTACCCACCCTCGTTGGAAACTACGTACCACAGGGTAACGATAAGCCCGGACCAAACGGGGATATCTATCACGACGAGCGCGATAGACAAAAGCCAAGAGATAGAGTCGATCGAGGACATATCGGACGAGTATCACAGGCCCCCGTTCGTGAGGAGGCCTGTCGAGATGGCTTCGATCGAGGAGATCGAGGACGTCGACGAGTCCACCATTTACCGCCCGTTACCCGATCCAAGGAGGAGGATGTTGCCGTCCGAGATAGAGCCGGTCGACGACACGACCGTGTACCGCACCCTGCCGCCCAGGGAGGAGCCCCCCGTCACGCCCGAGCCGAGGCCGGTGAGAAGAAGAGTGGTGCCCAGTCCCCCGAGCCTGCCTAGCCCCGAGAGGGCAGAGTGGACGCCGAGGTACGTGTCTACGCCTGTGCGCGCCCCAACCCCCCGCAGAGTGGTCCCGAGCCCCCCCACGGAGTGGACGCCGCCCAGGTACCCACCGCGCACGCCGCCCAGGCCCGCCAGGCCCCCCGACGTCAGAACCCCGCCACCGCCTCCGAGGAGGCCCGTGGCAAGGCCGGAAACGCCGAGGACCCCTCCGGAACCGACGCCTCCCCCGCCTGCCAGGGCCATTCAGTGCGCCCTGGTCAAAGAGATACGAGTGATATGCACCCCGAGCCTGAGGGACGTGACAGGTAGGATAGGGGACGTGTGCGCCTGCCCCTCGAAAGAGAAGGTGCCCCCCCCGCCGCCAGTGTTGCCCAAGGTGGTCACGAAAGAGCCTGGCCCGCCGCCCAAACCTGAAAAGCCTCCACCGCCCAAACCCGAAACACCTCCACCGCCCAAACCCGAGACGCCTCCACCGCCCAAACCCGAGACACCTCCACCGGCCGAGGTGGCTGCGCCCGAAGTAACCCCGGAGGTGGTGGCCGCCGAGGAGGCGCCGGAAGCAGCGGAGCCCCCTGCGGAGGAGGCGCCCGCTGCCGAGGAGGCGCCCGAGGCGGCGCCTGCGGCCGAAGAAACGCCTGAGGCGGAGGCGGAAACGCCGGCCGAGGAGAAGGAGGCTTCTCCCGCGGAGGAGAAGGAAGAGGAGAGGGTGGAAGGGGGCGAGGGGATGCACGTAGAATCGGGCGAGGAGAGCCCTATAACGGATACACCGGAGGAAGTGGCCACGGCCACGACGGAGGAGGATTTGATCGAGTCGAGCGATGCGAAGGAGGAGGAAGAGAGAAAGGCGGAGAAAAGGGAGCTGGCCGCGACCCCGAGGAAGGAGGTCACCTCTGCTTCGCCGGAGGAGGTTAGAACGGAGGTGACGGAGCCTCCACCGTTGGACATGTCGAGGCTGCCGAGGATCCAGGTGCACACGAAAATACCAATTGAATTGGCGAGAAAGTTGGAGGGGGCCCGGACGCACGTGAACGTGCAGATGCAAACGTCGAACACGATCCTGACCCAGATTTTGTCCGAGTTTCAAACGGGGACCCAAAAGAAGCAGCTCATGATGAGCATCAAGTTGCACTCGGACGTAGATGAGGACGAGGACGAGGATGATTTCGATATCGAAGTAAGAGGAAATGGTTTACCGATCGAATTATTTAAATCAGGCCTGACCAACTATAATAATAATAATAATAATAATAATTAAAATCATCGTTCCCTGCTATCTCGCATTTGCTCGACGCTTCGAGCGATCGTTGCCTGGTTTTTTAAATTCATCGAGAGTATTCGATTACGCGGAAAGGAGAAACGGATAAAAATGATTTGGCGAAATCGAATATTCCAGGAGCTGCCCGTTCGAAGACAGTTGTTCGTAGATGACGAAGACGATGACGATGAAGATCTTGAACATATGAGAGATATAGAGCATCAACCAGTGAGGCGACCGTATCCCTATCCACCGTCGGAAAGGGTTTATACACCTCGATACGATGTTTCCACGAACACGAGTAAGGGACATGTCTAGAGAAATGTATTTTGCGTTCGAAAGTTCTTTCATTCTTCTCTTTTTCGTGAAGCCAATCCTATCCTCCCCATCGAGAGAATCGAGCTTTCTTTTAGGTATCCTAATATCATGTTCGTCCACCAAACTCTCTGTCACGATAGCTCTGTACCGTATGAGAGCGGAGAGAATCATGTTTCATATGTTTATTCCATTGATATTATATATGTAAATAACAAAAGTTAGTTTGTTCATCGTGGAAGGGTTGGTTAAGGCTTGTAGAGGGAATGGAGTTAATGGAGAGTTAATAGGAATTAATTATTGAAGAAAATTTTTAATTCTCTAAAGAGAATGTACGTTTAATAATAAAATAAATGGAAATGAGAATCCGTCGCGAGAAAGAGCGAAGAAATACTTGATTAAAGATTTCTTTTTATTTTTTTGTCACTTTGAGTTACGTTTGAAGATATTATGTTTATACTTCCTTGTAAATGTACCAAAATTTGGTGAATTATTGGACAATGTTATCAGTATTTTTTCATTTTTTCAAGGGAGAAAGATTGCAAGTTGTCGTTGTCGTAAAAAGGAGTCATATGTCGAGGAAAGTTTCATAATACTTGAAAATTCTCTAACGCTAGAATTTTAATAAAGCTTGTTAAAAATAATAATTGGGAATGATAATGAGTTTCTAATTTTCAGATGCAAGTTATACATTTTGCAGACCTTGCGGAAAATGGAAATGATGTCTTCGATAATGGTAAGAAATATATATATAGCATGTAATATAAAATATATAAATTTTAATTTTAACATAAAGACAATATATATTTTCTATATATACGTTCGCTTAATTATTTTTTAATTTTTTTTTTTTCATGAATTATAAATATACCCTCTCATTATTTATTCATCTTTAAGATCATTTACGATCATTCATCACAATAACACACAATCATATACGATATACAACTATACAATTATTTAATGGAAAAAGCTGTAATAATATCCTATGTTCACTTCATAAAAACGAAACAATATTCCATATGAAACATATTTCAGTTCGTTATTGATAAATGACATAAACACCCATAACCTGTAAACACAATGTAACACATTTCCAAATTAAAAGTGCGATCCCTCATTTCCACTCAACATTCTCACGAAACCACATTACACGAACAGGAAAAAAAGAAAAGGGACCATCATCGTTACCGTTAAAACCGACACGAATCAATCATAAAATGGTTACTTAACCAAACATGCATCCCAATAAATTCTTCATTCTCTCAAAGAAACTTTTCTATATGAAAAACAACCTGTGCTTATAATTTTCACTCTTCCTATTCTCCAGCGATAGATCGACACCTGTAAACAGTTATCATAACAGAGAGGATAAGGGCTTGGCAACGAAGTCGCGATGGAGTTACACGTTAACCCCTTCGACAATCCGACAACCGTCATATCTCTGAAGAAGGCAGGCAAGATTCCAATCGTGATAAACTCGGATAAGGATGATTGCTCGGAACCGTATTGCGTGATAACGGTGCCCGACAACAAAAATGCCTTGATCCAGTCAATCGTGAAAACGGACAACGTGCACATCACCACGGAAATATACTCGAAGACGAAGCTACCCTCGATCTTCGCTCACTGCAAATTACCGAAACCACAGCTAGAGGTGCGCGACGACGAATGCGTGATACTTCACGCGGCAAGATCGAAGGCCGTCAATATACCGAGCGATTCCGAGCTGGTCAATAACTCTGGCTGCGACGACGACGGAAAACAATACCACAAGATCGCTTGCATCGCCCCTCAGATCTATAAAATCATGTGTAAAAATTCCTGTCCCAACTTGATATTGACACAATTTTCCCAATCTTCGCAAACCGTGAGGAGGACCAGGTCGATGAACGACAAATTCGACGACTCGGACAACGAAGTAATCCCGGTAAAAAAATCGGAATCGGAAATCTCGATAACCGAGGAAGTGTTGGCGAAGAACGAAGTATCGCCTAGGAACGAAGTATCGCCTAGGAATGAAGTATCGCCTAGGAATGAAGTATCGCCTAGGAATGAAGTATCGCCTAGGAATGAAGTATCGCCGAGGAATGAAGTATCGCCGAAGAATGAAGTACCGCCGAGGAATGAGGTGGTGGGGAGGAATGAAGTGTCGGGGAGAAACGAGGTGCCGCCGAAAAACGAAATATCACCGAGAAATGAAGTACCGCCGAGGAACGACGTGGCGCATAGGAATGAAATACCGTTGAAAAACGACGTATCGCCGAAAAATGAATTAGTGGCGAAAAATGAGATAGTGGCGAAAAACGAGATATTGCTGAAGGATAAAATGGTGATTAACGATGAAACTCTTATAAGGAAGAACACGACTGTAAAGTTGGTGAACGGTAACGATACAGCGCCAATGATAATTACGAACGACGAGGACGCAAAATTGATCGACGAGGACGAGGACGAAGCGATAGAAGAGTACCCAGATGTGATAGAAGAGGTGGTAGAGGAGCGGGTCGAGAGCACGCAGACCGAACCTATCCCGACCAAGGACATAGCCATCGACTCGAGGGAGATGAGGAACGATATAGAGAAATACGTAACGAAGTACAAACACTACAGGGATATATTCGAGATGGGTACGATGGGTACGGGGCATTCGTTAATGTGGCTGGAGAAACCTAAGAGACCTCCTAAGGAATGCAGATTGCTTTGCCCGCAACCGGGCAGATACATCTGCTCGGGGATAAGCGATATGGCCCTCTCTTGCGAGATGTGCGATCAACGGAATCGTTGCTATCGCAACGATTTGGAACAATTTGGAAGAACCGGGAACGAATATTGGTCGACCAGCGCTTACTCGTTTCAATTCGAGCATTACCTGCGGAGCTGCTACTATCGTAACAATATATACAATTGTTACAATAAAGCGATCAACTGCTACAGGTCTTACAACAATATGCACTGCTGTGCCAGGACTCATTCGAACCATTTATCCAATTATTGTTACTCTTACAACTCTTGGGGATACTCTTGACATATATGATACATTCAGATTAAATCGTTGTAATATTTTGGTATTAAAGCTAATCTTAAACTTACGTCAAGGCCTTCTGTTGTACATAACGTTTCAAAATATATTAAAGAAATGCGACATTAAATAAAGGAATTATTCATTTTAAATAAAGGAAAGTATAAATATGCAAAATCGTTTTTACTCTAAATTCTTTTTTTCCTCTTTTATGTATATTTTTCTTATCATTTTTATAGTTTAGTAAAAGTATAGTGTAATTTTAGTAAAAGTCGACAGGATATATATAGACGTATATCGCAAGATTCGAAAGATCTCGAATAATAAAAAATTATTCTCTATAGATTTATTTTAAAAAAAAATTGAGGATAAATCATTCGTGGATAAAAAATAAATTTGTAATAACGATTGCTCGATACAGTTAAAAAAAGTAATTACAATAGTACAATCAAACGACGGTTAATAAATATGTCACTTGTTAATATTTTTATTTACAATAGTCGTCTACTTTCATGGTTAAAAATTCTTGGTGCAAAAATGGGCGTAATTTTTGCGTGACACGAGCCTAAAATCATCTTTTATTCAAAATTTCACAAGATAAAACAATAAAACGAGAGGAACGATAAAAGGATCTAAACTAGATCTGTTTTAAATTATTCAGTAACTGTTATAGTATACGTTAATGTAAAATTAAAAAAATCATAACGAATGTATAATTTCAAGGATCTCGTTATAACGATATAAAATGATTTTACAATCCGAATTACCTTTTTATTTTGTATTCTTGATTGTGCAGAGGAAAAGATGGTATTTCGATCCCTTGTTGGTAAGTTGGCTCTTGTAATTTTAATATTTATAACAAAGACATCTAATTGCAAATGGTGTAACGTGGTTGATCTATTAATTATTTAAAGAAAAAATAAAAAATAATTAATACTCGTACACGTTACAAGTAAATTCGCCTATTGTTACAAATTTATAAATTATTTAATCGTATATATTTTTTAATTGATTATCGATATTTACAAATTTACTTGATATTTTTCAATTAAAAATTATATACTGATCCCCGTAAAATAACCTCATATCAAAACATAGAAACTATTCGATATGTCTCGTATTAAAATATAAATTAAATAATCTCTAATTTACGACGATTGTGCAAATCACGTGCGAGAAAAACAGTGAATCATCCGATATACGATTCTTGTTTCTTCGCAAATAATAAAAATTTAAGGATTATTTGGTGATAATTTTTATTAAAACAATTTCTCTAAAATATTTTCACAATTAAATTAAATTCGATCGTTTCCTTCCATCCTTCGTGCCCGTAACCTCTCAAATTGATTTACCAAAATCCTATTCCAGGCAAAAATTTCGAACAATTTAAATTACTTGAGGAACCGGATTTTGGATCGGGCCCTCTTCTTCTTCTAATAATCCTCGAAATCGAGTGGACGGAAGGGGCTGGAAGTTAAAAGTTGGCCGAACAAATTTCTTCGCCGCGGGCGGCGTATCATCATCAAGTGGCCCTGGTGGTCAAGCCTCAACCTTGCTCGACCGGTGTCGAGAGAAAGAGCGTGGAAGTTCGTCGCGAAGTTCGCCGTCGCCGGCCAACCAGAAGCTCGAGTTGGAGCATCCCCCTTCGAGCTAAAAACCTGCGTACGACGTGTAATTACTGTGGTGGGTGGCTCGTTGTCATGTCGTACTTTAAAAAATTTTAGGGAAATACAATTATCGTGTCCCAAGCGTTGCCAAGCCTTAACAAGGCAGTTTTAAACCGTTTGCCGTTGCATATGCATGAAATTTAGAAAATTGCTAAAGGAAACCGGGAAAACTTGTAGGAAGAGTGAAGTTCGAAAGGAAAAGAAAAAGGAAAGGAGAAAATGATGCGCGTGTATTTATTCGAGCAACCCCTGTTAAACGAGTAATTATAATTACAGAGGATAACTTTAATGTATGGTGTATTATTGTATTATGTTTGTAGATATGATACAAACTTTAAATATATAACTTTTGTTCTATATTTTGAATATGAAAATGGATAATAAATCTCTGATTCGAAGTTGAATTAAAAGGTATATTATCGTTACAAAGGTACATGAATTTTATTTAAACTTTTTCAATGTTGAATAATATCCACTTTGACACTGATTTTCACGAAATTTGTGGGAAAGGTAAAAAAAAATATTTGATACTTCTTTTTTGAAATCAGCCTTGAAACAATCTAATCAATAACACAACAATTTTTCCTTTTTTTGAATTTTTTCTCAACTTAATATTAATTAGAAACAACTTAATATCGAGTGATTCGATTATCTCACGAATATTTACAGATACGAAAGGGAGAAATAATCGCACAAAGAAATCTCTCTTACCTTCAGCGATATATCATCTCAGCTCATACATGAATCCAACGGACGGTACGAATTTGAGCAAAAGTTCCAAACAGCAAGTGTTCGCCCGTGGCTCGTAAAATATAAAATCGCTCGGATATTTCGCGACAACGGGTCTTAAGAGAACATTTCGCTATCGTAAATGGCTTTCACCGGTCAGTTATCCACGAGACGGAAAACTTTCACCACGAGTTTACCACGAGCTTCTTCTTCTATCCTCTCTTCTTCAATTGCAAACCTTGTACAAAATGCGCCATCGAGAAATACCCTTATACAATTTCTCTCTCTCTCTCTTTCTTCCCTTTTTCTTTATATCATTTTCCAAAACGGCACGTGGCTGACGCGGTGAACAACGTATGAATATCCATTTGAGGGGAGAGGAAGGGGAAAAAAATGTCACGAAGCTGTAATAAAAAACGATGGCTTTCAAGGAAACTCGAGAACTCTTCGAGATCCCCCTTCTCCTCCTCCTGCTCCCCCTCTTCCTCGGCTAAAATCTCTGGTGGTTGTTGTCAAGAATATTTCGTGGCCGAGGAGACATCCCTCGTACGAGCGAGCTTAAGGGAAGATCGTGATACCTTAAGTGGCTTTAATGGTCAGTGTCCATTGAGACGAAAATTTCGCGGAACTTTGGTCCCCAAGTTTGCCGGAAGCCAGGGCGCAAGACACAGAGGCCTGGTGCCTCTTGGTTACCGGCCTCTGAGTGCCAAGTATCGCTCAGGACACGTGAGTAATCCTGAAGAACACGTTTCCCTGATGCAACCTCGTCGCCAGTTTTAGATGCCTCTGTTCTCTGGCTGCCAAGTTGCGAAGCCGCAGGGACGAGATGCGATTTGCGAAGTTGAGACGAGGAAGCGAGGATGTTGTTGTTTGAAAAGTTGTTGAAAAATATAATTTGGAGGGAATTGTGAAAATTTTTGGATTGTTTATTATGCTGCGATGTATATTTAGAATAGAATTATTATTATTATTAATAGCTCAATAATGGAGTTATTTTATGATTAAAAAATGATTGTTTTGGAATATCAGAAAGTATGAATTTATGGAGCTTTTCTATTCTCGATGTCGAGAATGATGAGAAAATAAGTTTAAACGGTAAACTTTCTCCTTCGATTTTATTTCGATCTAGATGGCGTAAAGTAAATTAAGAAAAATAGATCTATCAAATTTTCCCTTTCGTAAATCTTGGTTTGGAGATATTAAATGAAATTTTAATGTCATAATTATACGCGGATATTATCCGTGAATCATCGAAATTAAAATAATCGCGTTCGAAAAAAGGATATACAGTATAAATATACAAATTGTGCAAATTAATCATCCTCGATCCCATCAAATCGAATTACATTATCAAAATATAAATCTTCGGGGAGCAATAAACCGCTATCTCGCGGATTAATCGAGTAATAATTATAGAACGATTTGGAACGAAAATTTCCAAGTTAATAAACAAGGGGGGAAGGGAACTCGTTAACAATTCGTTAAAATAAAGTGAAACTTGGACGGTGTTTAAATATTACACGATACGCCGGGGTGTTTGGTTTGAAAGCAACGAGAACCGAACAATCTCTTGGTTCAATATTTAATATCATAACGAAACCAAACTAATTTCCCTCGTTTAATTAGTATTGATCCGAAGTGACTGAGCCGCGCAACGCTCCTACAATCCTTTTTTTTCACCCCTCCCCTCCCGAATAGTATAACCCCCAAATTATCGTCTAACCTTAAAACCATTTCGAGAACATTTTTTTCGTTTTCCCTCTTTTTTTTTTCTTCGAACACTCTCCTCGCGTTTATTATTAATCATCATGAGATTCTTAAATTACCTGAACAATACTTATCGGCCTCGAAAGATCTTGTGCGTGTCCAAATTGACCTCGTTGGAGTACCTGCGATCCCAGAATTCCGATCTGAACGTGGATCAAATATTGTCGAAGATGAAGGGAGAGGGCCAGAATCCGGATGATATCCTCGCCGAGCATCAACGACAGATTGCTTGCGAGCAAAATCTGATATCGGTCCTCAACAAGCTCGACATCAGTTTTCGTATCACGAAAAGGTATCGGCAAGAGTTATTACGTAATATACTTTAATGCCCGATGAAACAGCTGCGCTTGTGTAGCAACAAACGTAAGAAGAGAGAAAGAGGAAGGATATATAAGATGGAACTTACCTCCAGAAATGTTCTTTCCCCTCCCCCTCTCGTCCCGTTCATACACGTTCTCCATCTTTTTATTTTATATCTTCTTTTCGGTGAAATTAATCTCGGGTGTTAATTAAGGATAACCATGCTTGAGTGGATTTGTTATCTCTCTGTAAAATAACAGTGATAATTAAAAAGGGATGTAATTGGGAAAATATTCACGTTTCTTGGCCTATCTCTCTCTTTTACCGTCTTTGCTAAAATTAATTCGATAATTAACGCGTTGTTAACTGCTCGAGGTGAACTCTGTGGCAATTAATTAAGTCTAAAAATTAGAAAAGAAACGCAAAGTTAAAGATTAAATATATACGTATTTCTTTTTAAGATAAAATTTTAATCTTTACTCGCCTTAAAATTTTCGAATTCGACGTATTATTCTCAATTAATTAAATAAGCTTCTAAAAAGTATATATAAAGACACTAATAATAATCCTTTAAAACGATAATCCGTTAAAAATATCGATTTAAATCATCGACAAGCACTATAACAAATTCTTTTCTTCTTCTTCTTCTTCTTCTTCTTCTTTAAATTCACAACAAAACTCATTCTTTATTATTTCTTTATTCTAACATTTGTATCTTTTACCTTTTCCAGATTGGGAATCGCGTCGAGATTCATGAATTGGGCAGACTTGGTGGTCACGATAGGCGGGGACGGCATGTTCCTTCTAGCCTCGAAATTAATTACGAACAACACGAAGCCCGTATGCGGGATTAATCCAAATATCTCGAAGAAGAACACTTTCACGCTCCCTTCGAAGTACGTGACAGATATCGAGAGCATATTCGAGAAACTGTACAGAGGAGACTACGATACATTGATGAGGAGTCGTATAAAAACGATAATGGTCGGGGAGGGACTTTTTAGACGACCCTTTCATATACACGAGAAGAGCCGCGAGTTCGGGGAGAAAAGACACAAGTAGGTTGCTCGTGGAGGGAAGAGAAAAACTTATTCCCACCGATCTAAGTTTGTCCTTGATCAAAAATCAATATGCGCATTTTTATTGTTCGTCGTTGATAGGAAAATTTCCCTTATCAACCTTCACCCTTTTTCCTGATATTCCTTTTCGCTTGAGACAATTTCAGAGATTCGAATTCGTCCAATTGAATCAACATATTAAAATCACAGATCTATATTTCGACGAACAATTAAAGATGTTCCGTATTGATCCACCGTTTCGTCCAAATCAAACGTTAAAACGAAAAAAAGAAAAGAATGGAATCTGTCTAGATACTTGTTTCTCTCCTCCAGTCCAACGATAAAATTATAATTTCATGATGTTATTAGCGAGAGAGAGAGAGAGAGAATTTAATATATTTTCTTATTTTCATTGACTCAGCTCACATTTCGAGTTTCTACTTCCGGTTCCATTTCAAAGATTAAACTTTACGTTGCTTCAGCGGTTCTCCAAGACTTTAAATTACATCGGTAAAAACGATAAAATTCCCCGGGCAAAGTATCTTCCCTCCCTTTCTATCCCGAACGACGAATCGCATAACGGGGCAATCTATTCTCTTAAGTTTTAAGCAGAGGTGTACGTATCGCCGATTCTGAATTTTCATAAAGGCCGTAATGCGTCTTCATTTCACAGCCCGGTCCTCTCCAACGAGTAGTTTCGAGTTATAACCTCTTGCACGCCCGGAACTTCGGCAGTTATAACTTGTAAATTACAATAACCGTGTAGTTACGACTCGTGCAAAGAAGTCTTAACTTTTTAATTATATATTAAGGAAATTTTACGAGAAACCGTAATTTATATATATATATATACATATATATAAAAGAAAAAAAAAGAAGGGAAGGGGAATTGGATATCTTTTTGTTTGGAGAATGAAAATGGGGGAAGAAGAGGGGCGAATTGTATATCAGTTTTATTTTGTTATACTATTTTGCTTGTTTAATGATTTTTTTGAACCTTGCTCGAGGAATGGTAATTTACAGAAGAAGAGAAAAAAGTATATTTCTTAATTGATGTAAACAAATATTGTTCGAAGAATGTGGAAGTTTTAAATTGAGTAGTATATAAAGAAATCGTAATTTACAAAGATTAAAAGAAAAAGGAAGAAGTTAGTTATTTTTTTAAGTTTTGTTAAGTTTAAAATTATAATCATATTAATATTTGAAGTAAAGTTTGTAAATTACAATCTATAGAAAAATCAGCATTACACGAAAAGAAAAAGAAAAGGACCAAGTGGTTTGGTTTTTATTTAAATAATTTATAGAAAGAAAAACAATTTTCAATCATACTTTCCATTGTGATTTTGATATTCGTTATATATATTTCATAATTGAATTTATCTATTTTAAAACATAAATTACAAATATAACGACTTACTTACTACGTGCAATGACAGATAATTTACGAGGAACCATGATTTATAGGAAAACAAATTTATCAAAGAAAAATTGCGCGCGATTGTTACTGTGATAAATGCGTATATCAAAACATAGTTATCGATTGGCCAAAAAAATCTTCTGGCTTTATTCTATAGCCTAACTTGTACAAATATACATATAATATCCAATACTTGGTTTGAATATTGATTACTCGTGCGTTATCTTAATCGAATTATTTCCGGTCAAAGCTTTTATTTGATTATCATTCATTATGTATTTAATCTAGCAGAACATTGGTCATACCTTTGATAGAAAATTTTACGAAATTTAGCGAATAAATATTAATAATAATTTATTATGGAATTTTCATTATATGCATATATATTTTTTTTCAATTTTCACTACCAATTTTTTCATTCTTCCTTTTATTTTTACATCTTTAATAATATAATATCTTTCCTTTTGTAAAACGTGTTGAAATAATAAGCTTAAAATTATTTATTTAAAGAAAAATTTCATAAAATGAAAATGTCATTAATCTCATTCACTTACAAAAACGAGAAAATCGATCTCAAAATATATACAATATCCTCTCTGTCAATATCAACGTTATTATTATTATCAATTAATATTATCATCAATTATCAATTATTCATTTTACACAGGTCAAACCATTTATATCGATATTAATATAATTATATCATTGGTGCAATTTCGTTACTCCTTTGTTGTTCTTCGTTACCTTCCATTCCTCCTCTTTCCCTTTTCCTCCTTCATTCTTTCTCGTTAATGTCATTAAAATTAAATACTCATTTCTCTCGAGCACAGTTGCTTCGCGTATTCTTATTCCTTGAACGAAACTCATTCTCTTCGCCACCTTCGTTTCCACGGTAAATGGAAGAAAAAAAAAAAAAAAAAAGAAAAAAGGAACGAATGTAAAACATCTCGAACCATTGATCAATCTCATTAATTGCTTTAATTAAAGTTAATTGAATTCTCAGAGTTCTTACACGATCGATACAAAGGAAAATAGAGGACTCCCTTCAACCCCGTGAGAGGACCTTACCTTGGCTGGCGTTAAACGAAGTTAGTTTCACGATAAATTTAAAAAGAAAATATGTACGGTATATAAATATTGAACAATTTTTTCGATTAATGCTCTTGGTGTAATTTAGGTGTTTATAGGGGAATTTTTGGCAGCAAGGCCAATTACATTGCTCCTTGATATCGAGGAACAAAAATCGTACAAAATTCGATGTTCAGGTACGTAAATGAAGTAAAATTATATTGTAAATTATTTAATGAACTTTTGATTTTTTTTTCTTTTTGTGTTTTTTTAATTTAGATTTTGTTTTGTCAAAAATTTTGAAGGATCGAATATTTGTTAAAAAGGGTAAAAAATAAAAATTAAAGCAGGATAAACATAGATGTATGTACAAATATAACTTCTTTGAACGATTTTATTGATATAAAATTGTCTTTCTAATTGAATTTTCTTTTATTTCTGGTTATTTTTATTTTTTAAGTGATAAAAATTTTTAACATCCATTCGAATTCCTCCTCGTTTAGGTATGTGCATTTGCACAGGCACGGGTTCCCGATTTTGGTATAAAGCTATAAACATACAGTCGCCTGAAACTGTTGAAAAAATCGTGGAAATTGCAACCGGCCAAAAGCTAAGCCGCCGGGAAATTTACAAAATACTGAACAAATATCATCGAGCTCTCATCTATTCTGAAGGTAATATTGAATTGTTAATATATAATAACTATCGTAATAAATCAAATTTTGTTGATTTATCAAAATGATCAATTTAAGCAACATGTATATGAAATATATATATTCAAATGGGTTTTACTGTAATTTTTTAATTCTAAAAATTTTTTTATATCGTAAAAAATATCGAACAATCGAATTTTAACAAGATTTATCAATCAAAATATATCTTTGATCGTAATCCTTTTTCCGTGCATAATGGAAATAATTGAATTTAATATACGAAATATTTACTAAACATTTAATTTCATTAAAATTGAAATATTTAATTAAATGAAATATCCTGTACAGAAAGAAGAGTTATTTTAATGGAGTTTCTATAATTTGCAATGTTTTCATTTATTTCCATTTTAATTAACTCGAGAATCCAATTAAAAGTATTTATAAAATTGAATTATGGGAACATAAAACAATATTGCACGATATTTATAGAAATTTGAGAATTGTGTTTGTTTTAGAGAAAATTTTGCGCCTTAATTCGAGAAAACGTAAGAAAAATTTAAAGGGAAAAATTTAATCGCTAAATTAAAAAATAAAAAAAAATATATAGACCAAGATATCGAGAAAAATAATTTCAACAATGCTTTTCAGAGGATTTAAACATGACGTACATGATCCGCGAGATGTATCACAATTCACGTTGCGAGAGAAACAATTGCCCGAGCAAACAAAAATGCAACAAACTTTCCGTGAAGTCTTCTGGCTTTGATGCTGGCATCATGATAGACGGAAGCATCTCTATGCCTTTCAACGATGGGGTTGTCGCCACTTTCGAAATCAAACCTGAATATTCGTTGAAAACCATCATTCTCACATGATTCAGTTACCATAACCCTTAATTAATCGAACATAATCGAACGAAGTGCAGATATTTGTAGAAAAGTTATTTAAAATTGCAATAATCTTGCAAAAATTAACGTTATTAATGAAATTTAAAAAAAAAAAGAATGTTCATCAAATATTCGCATAATGCACAAAATTACAATTGGCATATTTGTAAAAATTTTTAAATCTACGATTATTATAGCGATAATAAATTCTTTTTGCTCCATCTTCCACGTTTTTATCATTCACTTTATCTCGCACAAATTATATTAATCTACAATTCTTCTTTTCGTAAAGAGAAACGGAGCAAAAAAAAAGAGGGACCTTTTTCTTTTTTTTTTTTACGATCTTCTGGTTCACCCGTTAATGCAGCCCGATTTCTTATTTATCTCTAATGAAGGAGGCGTAGGGCAAAGTAACAAGTAATTGCGCGCATTTGTTCCGAAAATGAAGGAAGTCTGAGGGCGAAAGATAGGAAGAGCCGGTTATTTTCCACGGCAAAGGGCAACCTGCTCTTTTTCTTTTTACAACAAGAGGGAGAGTGAAAATACCTTTCCAGCTCCGTTTTCCGTTTCCTTGGAAGGAAGGCAGCCACGTCCAGACTTCCATTAACCCCGTAATTTCGGTTTCGGCTGAACCGCAGACACCCCCCTTCAACCTTCGAGATCAGGTGTTCATACTTGGCGCCTGTGTGTGCGAGTAAACATGCAGAGATACTTACACAATCCGCAAGGTATACAAGGATGGTTTACTTGCTGCTACTCGTCCAATATATGTGTTCTTCGGTTTCGGTATTTACCATTAAATTAATGATATTGGATTAACGCGAAATTGTGAAATTTTGGGGGTGGGTTTGAATTCGACGAGCTCGTTCGTTTCTTTGAATTATGTTAAATTGAAATTTGATCTCTTTAGAAAATGAATGCTTCTCAAGGAAAGAAGGAAAAAGTATTTGAAAAATTTCGAGGCTCGTTGAAAGATTCTAAAATTCTAAACAGCAGAAATTACAAAATGGAAAAGGAAGGCGTATAAGAAAGATGTATCTAACGGAAATAAAAAGATACGTGGCTCTGTTCCAAACTCCAGTGTAATACAGTATACGTTTCAGTAATACAATTCCAAGAGCACAGAAGAGGACGACGATATTAACGTGATAAAAATAATTGAAGAGATTACAAAAGTATGAGAATAAAATCATTTTATTCTTTCGAAGTTTAATCTAATTTTTTCAAATTTTTTATTGCGTGTTTCAATCACATATTCGTCTATGATATCAAGTTAATAATAATTAACAGAGATCAAAATAAATTTAATAAATCCTGCGTTTTAAAATGAGTCTTTCCTGAAATTATATGTGGCTGAGACACAGGATACTGAATAAAGTAACCTACCACGGACATTTTCGGGATGGGCACGTAAAGCAAGCGTTGTAAAAGAGTGGAAAGGGTGTAAAAGTAGGCTTTTATGCGTATGCGGACAGAGTGTGCCAAGAACTTTACCGTTATTAAAATTGAACATCCAAAAAATTGCCATTCTGCACAACTTGCGACGATAAATTCTTTGCGATATTAAAGTGCACACGTGCTCGTGCACGGGATATTTCGCTGGAGTGATTGGATAACCCAATTAAAAAATCTATTTTAATTACATCTAAACTATAGAAAATTGTGTACAATCGATATTGAAAGGAATCAAGAAATTTTTCTCAATTTGATATATCCAATTTGAAAACGCAAAATTACTCTTCATACGCAATATCCACACTCGTTAGTTTCAAGATTGATTTGATGATCTAAAACCTGATCACGATCTCATAATTTCAGTTCTAGAAAAGCGAGAATGAAGATGAAAGAGGCATAAGAAAGTGTTGAGGATGTAATTAGGATAAATTTCGAAAAAAGGAAAAATTCGTATGATCGTTAAGTTATTGAAATAGATTCTCAATCGGGTGTCTGAGGGGCCAAGAGCCAGTCTCATTAATCCCTACGAAAGACCCAATCCGTAAGAACAATGGAGATCCGCCCCAGACGGACTCATCGAGGACAAACAAACGTACAGCCGACCAAGAACAACGAACGACATCGGCCAACCCTTTGTACTTCGTAATTGAACGCCGTTGTCTTCTCGGCAGAAGTTTTAGACGCTTCCAATCCTGTAAAGATTCGGCTAAGGGGAGGATCTCGACATTTTACGAACTAGAGTGAAATTTTATATCGTTGAAAGGATATTCGTAATCCTTTCTTTCTTTTCTTTCTTTTTTTTTTCTTTTTAGTACACGTTTATAACGTTTTAATGTATTATAATATTTAGAAGGATTAAGAAACAGATCAATCTCCCTTTTCTAATCTCTTTTTTGCTTTCAGGTGAAGGGAAAGCTCAGTAAGATCCTTGAAGAAAAAAAGGAAACTAGTTCGTTTGAAAGTGAGGTTTTAAACGAGATGTGAAGAAAACTGATGGGAAGACGTTATTTTCTTACGGTTCGAATATATATTTAATTGGGAACACATAATATAATGTCCAAAGTTTGTCGAAGAAAGGACGAAAATGGTCTTAAAGTGCACTCGTTGATCGCCCTCTCGACATTCCTGCACCGCATTAATGAAGCAGTATCGTATCTCGAGCATTTCGAGAAACTTTCTGGAAACTCTAATAACTGAAACGGAATTTAATAAAGCACAGTGCGAACGGCGTAATTGACATTTCGCATTCTATTTGCGTACGTCGGGCGGAACATTCGACCCGAATGAACTGTACCCTCACCTACTGCAAATTCTCCGTTTTATCTTTGTTTTGTCTTTCCCTCGAATTTATCTCTTTCTCTTTCTCTCTTCCCCTCCATTATAATCGTCAAATTTGATATTGTGGACGTTCACCAATATGAATAGTAAATTAAATTAGGAAGAATAATCTGTGAAAAATAAATAAAATTTCGCTTCTTTTAAAATAAATAAAAGTACGATTAGCTTTCGTTAGTCAACAGATACGTCGAAATTTTTCTTACTGTTACAGATAATGCAAAAGATCTTTGGAAGAAGATGATGAGTAAATTGTGCGTGGCTAAAACGTAAATATTGTAGAGATATTTTTTATTTATCTATTCTATTCGAATCTCGATAGAATTCAATGGAAATTATAAATTTAATTGGACAACTAATGAAATCTCTGAGTTCCATTGAATTTTTGAATCTCTAATTAGAGATCCAATCGAAATCTTGATGATCTCAAATCCTTGAGCCCGTTCAAACTTTCTTTTGAATACAGAAAAACTCTCGTGCGACCCTTAAAATCTTCGATCTTTGTTAGAAAATGATCTGGTACATCATCCATTCGTACATATACATTTGATAGACAAAGGAACTTTTCAACGTTTCAACGTGAAAAATATTGAACACGATCTCTATATTTCGAACAGAGTTTAGCTAACAGTGCACTTTATAAAGTTATGAAAAAAGCCCGTTCAACTCGAAAATTAAAAGGATCAATCTAAAATTCATAATCAAAAAATTCTCCATCTTTGAACTTTAAAAAATATCGTATAACAATCGATCTTGCCTCGGATTAAAGGATAAATTTTATTTTCGCGCATCTACCTTGAATTCTCCTGATATACTTTCTTTTCCCCAAAGTGCGTTACATCACCAATCAATCCTTCACTAACCCTTTAATTTGTACCCTCTAAACGTCAAAAAAAATAAGAAATAGATCCTTTATAACAAGATTTATAAATCTGCTCACAGAGACGAAATATCTCCAGCTCAGAGCTCGATTCCTCGACCCCTCCTTGTTTCAAGAACAATTGATCAACTCTTGATCCAGTTACGCCTTGATTTCAATTTCTATTTCCTCGGTTAACCTGTCCACCGATACCGATACCTTCGAGAACCGGTTAATGGACGTTCGAAACCACATAAATTCTTCTTCAATGATAACCAACCGGTTGGCCCGAGTTCTCTTATCCGGAGATTTACTTCCTTTCCCTCCCCCTCCTTCGGATAGGTAATAGTGGCCCCGCGAAATTTATTTGCGGATTCGTGGTGAAACGTTAATTCGAAAGGGTCGGAAGGAGGGGGTGGAACTCGAGTCGAACTCGAGAGGGAGGGGAAATGAGAATGACGGAGGAGAAGAGAGAAGGGAAGGGAAGGACAGAAACAAAGAATGGTAAAAAAAAACGGAAAGGACCGACGGGAGATTTCGCTAATGTCATTTTTTTCAGGGCAATGGAAAATTCTTTCCTCTTTAGCGTTTTAATCCGCCTGCGTGCCTGTGTAATTTGATTCATTCTCCGTTCCGCTTCTTCTTCTTCTTCTCCTCTTCTTTTCCACGGATGAAGGCTTCGCACGAAAATTTGATGGTTACGGTAATCGGCGGGAGAGGAGGAGGAGGAGGAGGAGGAGGAGGAGGATGGATAAAGGGAAATTGGAGCCGTCGCTGTTGGCAAGGAAACAAAAGCTAAACGAATCCCGATACTTGCTACAACGCCTCCCCTTCACGTCTGAAAACGGCATTCGATGATGCTCTGATGCCACTTATTTGGAGGATTATGTATTTTAATGATCGGAATTTCGTTTCGACATTGGGGAAAAACGAGCGAAAAATGTTTATTCCAGTTTCTTAAGATGGAGAAATTTTTTTTAGATGAAATATAGCAAATTAGAAGTTGTATTTAATAATCCTCTTTAAAATTCTTTCTCCTACAAACGATGCTTTTTATCACTGTTCGTGTATGATTCTTTAATTCAAGATTATTTATCGCTTAACAGGCGTGTATATACATTTCGTTTATCCAATAATTTAGATACGTTTCAGGTGATCTGAAATCTCACGAGACAGATACATATAATCCTCTCGCTTTGCAAGTCTCAGTGATTACACAGCAAAGGAGGATACGAGGTTAACAGTCTGAAGAGATAGCTGCGAGAAGGGAGATTGGGAAAAAGATACGGTAGGTAAAGAGGAAAGAAAGAGAAAGGGAGGTTCATTTCCCTTTCGCCGCGATCGATGAATTTTGAAGGCAAATCGTGGAGAACGAAGCGCAAGAGATCGAAAGAGGTCAAACGATATCCATCTCTCGTTTCTTTCTCAACCGCCGCCATTACCATTACGCGTTTTACCATTTCTCGATCTCCCCCTCCCCCGTATTAGTATCGGCCCTCCGATTTTCGAATAGTAGACGACGAACTCTCGAGATTTTATCGAGGCGGAGACGTTCGATCGGGCGGAAGGAACCGGAGATTGTCACGCAAATGAATTTGAAGTATTGCCATTTTACATTTCCACCTGTCTCTCTCTCTCTCTCTCCCCTCCTTCTTTCTGATTTTCCATTATCTTACCTTTCGTTTCGCCATCGCTCGTCCACCACCACCATCTTCTCCATAAACGATCACCCTCCCAATCTCTCTCTCTCTCAAACACGCATCCTCTCCCTTGCACCGTCATTTGTTTCTCGTTCCCTTTCTTTTTATCAAATCCCCTATCTTCGCCCCTACCAACCAAAGCAGGTGTATCCCCTTCTCGCCCATTTCTCTTTCGTTCTCGCCCATCATTTCACCCCCACCCCCAAACGTTTCCCCAACGTTTTCCTCGCTCGTTTTCGCCGCCTCGTACAGGTGCGCCACCCTCCCGTTGCACACCCTCGTGTCGCCTCTACCCTCTCCGTGGCCCACGATCGATGCACCTGGCCGCATTTGCAAGTTTCAGCGACTGAACGGAATCGGTGGAGACGACAAATCGAATGGAAATCGGAAATCGCAATAAGAAAAGGACGAAAGTGACGCGATTCTTAGGGGTAGAGGGGTGGAGATAGACCATTTTGTTTTGCTGCCTTATCGAAGTGACGGGGTATTCGGTTTGCCGACGAGCAGCAGCGGGAATATGGATCGCGTCAACCTTCTTCTTTCTTCTTTTCTTTTTTTTTTTTATTATTTTTTTTTTTCCTTTTTCGAGAGACAGAGACGGAGAAGGAATATCGGGTGACCGAGTTTGAAAATAAAATCGCGCGGAACGGTGGTTTTGGCGTGAAAATGATATGAAATCGAGGGAACTGAGAATCGTTTCTTTGATTCGATTAATGAAAAAGCGTGAAGCTGAAACTAGGGTTTTTTAGGATAGATTGTTTTTTAGGATAATTTAATATAGGGAGTGTAAATTTTTAACAAATATATCAAAGGACAATCGGATTAAAAAATATCTGTAAGAATTTTAAATTTAATTATGTAAGAGATTACGTGTTAATCTTCTTCGTTTCGATTAACTTTTATTTCTATTATTATCGTTATTCGATAACATTTTAACCTACAAATCATTTCCAAACTAATTATATCGAAAAAAGAAAGTTCGAATTTCTCGGCACTTGTACGTAATAATAACGGAAACAAGAATGACGTTCAAGCGTCCTCGAGAAATCAATTTATAAGCGGTTACCATCTTCGTGGCGGCCTTGCCTCTCCCTTGAAATAACTCGATTCATTTCAGACTTGCGTATTAAAACTTCTTTCGATTCTACGGAGTACAATAATATTATCAGTTAAGTCACCTTCCTGTCCACGCAGAAAATTTCCAGTAAAAGATTTCAAAAGATAAAGGAGATAGTTTTTCTAGAGAGAGAACGATTGGAAGAATATGATCGTTTTTAAATTATTGAGAAAGATATTTTTCTTCCAGATCTTAGATGTCTTTTCTATCTCTTGATCTGTTTGCTTATAAAGATTCATAAAAGGTTTATCGATGAAAGAAATATAAGATTATCTTAGACGATAAAGTTATCATAATTTTATTACCCGAATAATAAATTTCTTGTTTTAATACAATTTTAGAATCGAGAAAGAACCCAAGAGAAATATTTAAAATAAATTCGAAAACTGAACTATCCTAAAACATCGTCTTTCTTTTACTAAGGAAAATTCTCAACCTATTCGATTTATTCATATCTTTTCTTTTTCTTCAGAAGAAAACTGATGCTTTCCATCGTTTTATTTCAATTTCATAAACATATATCGAAAATTCAAATCTTTCTTCGTAACCAATATATACATATATACCTCTGCAACTTTTTCCAAACAATTTCATTTGCAAATAAAATCTAACAAAACTATATAGAGCAATAATGTAATAATTATATATCGATTATAACACGATACTAAAAATATCCCAGATTAGTACATTTTCCAACCTTCTACTCCTTTCTTAAATAAAACACCAACTGATTTTAATTTTCCAATCCACACTGTCCAAAAATTCTCTCCAAATCTCCAAATTCTCTTCAATACATTCGCTAGTCTCGTTACTCATTGCCAAATACCCAAATACATTCTCTCTTATTTCTCCCTCCCTCCGCATAAACCATACGAAAATATAAATCATAGACAAATTCTACCCGCAAAATCGTCGTCACGCTTCGTCGCGAAGGTAGCTAACTTCTCGAAACACCAGCGGTGGCCGAGCAATCGTTCCAACACCCAACCACATAAATATTATATTCCCCGATAATACCGGCCGCTATAAAACTCGGCATTAATCACCGAACAAGAAATACCACCCTCCGGCCGGCGTAGACACAAAACGACCACTTATCCCCGCCGGGTTTTCTACGTTTTCGAAGCCTGCGGCTGTTCCGCAACCTCGTAAATCGTCGTTGCACGAGAGACGAACGGGGTGGAAAGAAAAGGAGAAAAACTGGGGCCAGGAATAAAAGGGAGGGGGGAGCACTGGAGAACAAATAAAAAAGGGAAAGCCGAAGATAGGGAGCGAAGGGGGAGGTTTGATAAAGGGAGGTGAAGTGGTCGAGGGATGTGAAAACGTAAAAGAGAGAGAGAGGACGTAAGTACCTTGAAGCTCTTTCGAAAAACGGGAAACGAAATGGGAGGAAGATCGCGGAAACGGGTCAAAGGAGGAAGAGGAGGAGCTCCTTCGAGAAAATGGGGAATCGTGGAAGTGCAAAAGGTAATGGGGGATTGGAGGGGGAGGGGGAGGCTAGCCCTGTTTTGAAAAAGAAACGTTCACCCCGGCGAAATAAATTGACGGGGGTCTGTTTACACTCTCGGGGGGAGAGAGGGATGTTTTAAAAATTCGTGGAGTACGGGGAAATGGGTCGGAAAAATGGTGAATGGCGAAAATAAAAGGAGGAGAGGAGGGGGGTTAGGTGTAACAAGGGTTAAGTTGTGTTTAATTAATGACTGATTGAAAGCACAAAGAAAAATATTGCCACGCGCCTGCCAAACTGTTGATATAAAAGAACTCTCGTTTTGAGCTCTCATAAAGAATGGTAAGAATGGAGTTTTATGTCGTTGATTAACTTTTTAACTTGTCATCTTTTTTTTAATTGGATTTAAAAAAAATTACAAATTACTCGTTGTTTCGAATAGAAGATGATTGATTTTTGATTTTTGATATTTTATACGATTTAATTGTTATTATGAAATATATATGATAAAAGGGAATTTATAATCTTCGATATATCATTAGTACGATCGTAGTAAATAATATTCTTTCAAAAATAAACATATTTATAATTTAACTTAAAAAAAAACTCGATTAAACTCTATTAAAATTAATCAAACTTTAAACCTCTATAACTCCGAAGATAATAACTTCCGGTCAACGAGTAAACGATCGTTAGAAGCGTGGATTCTTTCCCTTTAAAACGCCTTTTCATTTATCTCGATACGACTTCCGGTTCCCGAGATATGATCGTGTAAAGAAAAGTTAATTTTTAATCATTTACCTTAAATCTAATCAAATTCTATTAAAATTAGGAAAACTTTGAACTGTTATAACTTCGAGGATAATGACTTCCGGTCAATGAGTGAAAGATCATTAGAAGCGCGGAATCTTCCTCTTTAAGACGCTTTTTCATTTATCCCGATACGACTTCCGGTTCCCGAGATATCGTCGTCTAAAGAAAAGAGTAATTTTCGATCGTTTATTGTTCGCATCCTTGTCGCTTACTCGGACCTCTCGCTCGCGCCTCGTCTCACTGACCTATCCCAAATTCCAGACAAGCGACAGACGCGATTCTTGGAAATAGTACGCACTTCCAGAAAAAAAATGTAGGTCACTGGGCCGCGGACTCATTCATAATCTTAGCATTGTATTCAGCATAGACACTTTAAACGCTTATATCTCAGCAACGAATCGAGATATCGGGATAAAACAAAAAAGGATTTCAATGGGACGCTTTCCTCAATTTCTTGAATGGGTTTTGATCACAAAATTGTTTAATTCTTTCCGTGAAAAATTGAAGAATTTTACATGAATGTGTAATACAATATAATCTGTTTTTATGATATTAGATATATAGATACATAATTTAATTATATTTTACATAATATAGTATTTCTTTTTATATATTAATTGATTTTTTTATATATATATATTATTTGAATTCCATACTTGTCTTGATTCTCAAATTCGATCCTCCAAAAGTGTTCCACGAATATATTAACAATCGGTATATTTTTCTTTTATATTTTCTTCATTTCCAATTGAAGAAAAATATATTAAAGAGTGTATGAAGAGTTTTGATGTAGAAAACACATAGTTCGGGACAGTGTAGAAAAATAGAATAACAAACATTAAAGTTTCAAAAGGAAATACTAACAGAGGTATACTTTGCGTCTCGAGGAATAAAAGTTACTTTCCATTTGTTGGTCTTACTTCCTTCAATAATGTACCTAAAGATTACGAAACCAAGAAAATCTAGAATATCCTTTATTTCCTCTTTACATAAACACGAAAGAATTTTTATTTTTCCGTAAAAATTTTCGATAAAAACAATTTAAATTTTGAATTTTAATAAGAAACGACTTGTATATGTTCCACTTGTACTTTACTTACACAATATCTTTTATTACAGATATGTTAAACGTTACAAATATATAACGTTTGATTAAATATTTACAGTCAAATAAAGACAACTGTAAAGATCCTTCTTTATCTCGATATTATTATCGAATTTAGATAATAAGGTAACCCTTTATCACTGTAATTTTTGTAGTGTGTTCATCATATTGACTATCAAACTTTTAGTTGCCTCATAGGATGCGCTCATAATACTGCCAATCCTGTGAGAAATGCCTTCTGTTAGTGTGCTGTAAGTCTGTGAAATAAATCGTTCACCTTTATAAGAAAACCTTCGACATAAAGGAAAACCTTCGCTATTAATCTACGATCTCAACATCTAAAGTGCCGATCGAGTACGTGTCACCCGTTTTTATTACGTAATAAATTATCAAGGCGTAATCTGTCACACTTACTTCTTCTCGACGGAGAAAGAAAGATTCCTCGATTCTGTTACACCTAAAACATCGAGAACATCGAAGATCGACCAGATTGCCAACAAGCCGAAAAATATTTTCATTTCGTTTTGCATATTGTATGTATTTTGATTACACTTGCCATAAAGTTGTAAAATACGAATTGGATTGCACTAAAATTTTTTTTTTAAATTTAAAATATAATGAATTCTGTTCAAATATTTGATTTAATAATTCAAATAATTGAAGTAAATGTAACAACGCTGTAATTTGGTCTGAACATCGAAATTAATCATTCGTAGTCTTTTATTTCAAAATAGTGATTCCTCGAATTTTTTGTTCATTTTTCTTTTTTTTTTTTTTTTTCTAAATCGATACACGATATTGCTATAATATATTGCGTGAAGGATGCGAAGGAAACGATTTTTCCTTTTCATCTTTTACTATTTATGATTGTTTGCACATTAATTAAAAAAAATTAAATTTAATCAATTAGACGTATATCTAATTGTTATTTCTATTCGTTATTTATTTTTTTAATTCTTTTTATTCGTATGCTCGAAAAATTTATAACATTTTTATGCTTTTTCCATTAAGCCTCTTACATAACAATAATTTCAATCATTCGTCAAATATTAAAATATCTCATCTCGTTCACGAAGATTACCATTCACGCAAACTTTGACCTACTATTGTTGATTTGTTACAATTTAAATGTATGAACAATCAACATGAAAATTTCCCCAGACCGCGTATGAATTAAAAAAAAAAAAAGTAAAATAAAATAAAATAAATCGCTTTTATTTGCAATATTTTTATTCGTGTTATCCATAAAACGCACAAAGTTTTAAACATCGAGTATCAATTTTATCAAACAATCCATCTACCGTTTTAGTATTGGATGGATATAGTAAGCCTTCACAAATAGGCAAACACGTGTTAGCCATAAACGTATGAATACACAAAGCAAACGTCAATTGCTTGCAAACATATACCAGGCCATATGAGATATATTCATTCGACATACGATAATTGCAAGCTAGCTAATCAAATAATAATAATAATTATTATATTAAGTGTTAATGCAAATGGAACAAATTTCCCGTGGAACTTGCAATCGAATTTTCATTACATCAAATTTAATTTTGCGTAATTTTGTCCTTTTTTCCATCGATCCTCTATATCAAATAATATTCTCACACGATAGTAATTTTATCTCATTTTGTTTCGTCAATCATTTTTATAATTATTGATATAAACTTTCGTGCGTTAAAGAGGAATGATGATCGCATTGACGAAGAAAAAATTCAGTTCAATTTCAGAAGAAGAAATTAATCGAAGACATCACCAAGATCCATACCATTTAATTTCTTTTTTTAAAAAATAAGTTTCAAAAATAAGCTAAAAAAAATAATAATGAAATGGAGCAAAATCACAGCGTCGTTGAAATAATATTCTATCCCATAATTAATAAAAAAAACTTGTAATATCTCGAATAATCTAAAGACCCAACATCTAATTTGCACGATTCCACGCATAATTAACCTTCATTAAATTTGATTAAGCGATAAAAATTGCAAATCCAAAAGCGATCAAATTTTTAAAAGATCAAAGATCCTCGGCCTTAAATAAAATTTATATTAACACTTAAATAAAAGAAAGGTGTATCAATGATAAACACGTTCTGCAGTTCAATTTATCTCCTTCGTGGGAACGGTGAAGGCCTGTAAAATAAAAAAAGTCGGCGTGGATTACGGGTGCAGAACATCGTCGTAGATAATCTCGACACGGGTTAGGAAATTCCTACGGGAAATACAATGCATTGGGTGAAAAAAAAAGAAAAAAAGGAAAGTTCACGTCATGAATAACGGAGTCGCGATATAAATAACGAGGCAGTGCTAATTTAGATCCCTGAAGCGGATAGAGCCGATATCAAAGGTATTTGCTTGGTTGGAGGCGGGACGTGCCGTTTCAGCCATCGTGCTTTTGTCGTAGATCAAACAGGATTTTGCTTCCTCTCTTTTTCTCTTTCTTTCTTTCTTTCTTTTGGCGAATCATCGAAATCGTCTTTGTGTGTTGCATCGTCGTTGGACGTGGAACGTTTATCGCGGCTGGATATGCCGCATTCCCTCCTCGACCAGGGGAGGGAAAGAAGTAAAATCGTGGGTTGTGTAAAATCGTGCTCCTGGAAAACTGAAACTTACGATTTATTACGATCGAGATTAACTGGTATGCGGCAACCGTGATTAACGCGAGAGAGATTTGTTGGCCGTGTGAATTTGGAAATTTCGAATAATGGATTTTGTTCAATCGTTGGATCCATTTGTATATCGTTATTGGAAGAATTATTGGAATGAACGATTTGTAAATATTTTAAAATTGTAGATGGGAAATATCTCATTTAACGATGTATTATTTTGAGTCTGAAAGTTTTAGGTTCAAGGATAAGGTAAAAATTTTGAATATTTTGGTTTGGATGAATGAATTTTAACTTAATAAAAATATGCGTTGTAGATTAATTATTTTTGTAATATAATAATGTAATTGTTAATTATTAATCTTGAAATTTATGGAAATAACTATACGTTTTTATTTTCGCTTAATTCTCAGATAGACATCCGCTCCATTACGATCTTTTGTTAATTTAATAATTATGTTTAATATATATCAACGTAATTATTTGAAAATTTATCAAAATATATCCATTATTTTATTCTATTCTCGGAAAATGCTGTAAAAGTAAATCGAATTTTATTTATTAATTTAATAAAGAACAATATCAATAATTAAATTGTTAAATGTTTATCAAAATAATAAATATTCTTACTCAAGATGATTTGTCCAATTTTTATTTTAATTATTTCATATATGTTTAATCGAGCAGCACAGAACTTGTCAGAAATAATGTATCCTTAATTAAAATTATCAGATTGACATTGACTATATGGAATAGATGAAATGATTTCCTGCTTGAAAGATCCTCGATCGTTTTAGCTCAGCCAGACCTGCAATAGAAAATCAATGTTAATATCATTTATTATCCACAAATGTGAGAGACATTCTCTTGGCAAAATGTAAATTAAAAAAAAATTGAAATATCAAAAAGGAGGAGGGATAGATTAATTGCTGGGATAGAACAACGTCGCTGCGAATTAATTACGGAAATATAATCCGGCGTGACTTAATTAGCCAGCTGAAACCAGTCACGGAGAAGGAAATGAAAGTAAAAAGACCGGAAATCTGGTGAGAAAGCAGCGTTCCAACGATGCAGCTGTGCGACAGCTGAAATTAATCAATGTAATACGTTGCGTCCAATCATTCGATATTTCTAATTGGAGAGCTCGGTGGAAAAATGAGACGATGATTTCTCAAACATAATAGAGTAGACAAATATACATATTTCATTCATTCGACTTTATTACAATAGATTTTCTATTCATAATAACTCACAATTTTTTTTCTGAAATTAATCATAAATCTTAAATTAATTAAAGAAAATTAAACACTTTACTTATTTTATAACAGGAAACTTCTAAATTCCGACTCAGAAATTCGTTTATAAATATTTAACATTGCAGTAGAAGAATAACGATAAAATAATTCAGAATTATAAAATTGAAACGTTTGGAAATCTTCCAATACATTCTTTATTAATTTATTAATTATTAATAACAAAATGATCTTACCTTTCCAATATTTCCTTACCGAACAAGAGTTATCCATGAAGATCGATACCAAAAAGGGCTCGAAAGGAGAAGGGCAATGTCTTGGGAAGGGAGAATTCGCTCCTAAACATCGGCAACGAGATATTGGCCAGCATCGATTTTTGCGCGTAATTCTCCGCGTTCCAATCGCGATAACGTTTGCCCACAGCGTACTTCGATTTGTCTTCCACTTTGTTGTAAACCTCGTTGCAGAAACAGTGGGCGGCTATCGAAGCAACGTTTGCTTTCCTTTATCTCCGATTTCGATCGATGGAACCCGTGGATATTATTACATAGGAATGATCATTCGTTTGACGATGAAAGTGAAATGCGAAATGTGCAGCTGTAATTGGACGAGCAATGGATGTTAAAAATATTATTAGCGCGTTGAAATTGAGGGGTGGAAGATAGGAGGCGAAAGTTGATAATATTTTTCTTTAAATATCTTGCTTAATATTTGAAATAAGAGATAATTATTTTTCTCTGACGTTGTGATAAATGATACGTTTTAAGTCTGAGTGATAGTGGAAGAAGGATGAATGGAAATATCTTTTGGATGAAACAGTGAAACGATTATGAAACTTTTTAAGAATAATAAAAATAATAAATCTTTGAAATCTCCCCCGTAAAGCCACTCCAACATTCGCTTTATTACGAAAAATGGGGAAAAAGGAACAACGAATCGTTAAAGGGATTTATGAAATGCAACAGTCGGACAAGTTCGCGTGACTCGAAAGCAAAAATTAATTTTCTCGAACGAAATTACCTGATACGACTAAATTGTTGCTTATGTGAGAGCGCCTCCACAAATTTCCTCGTGCTCCTCTTTTTTCCTTCTGTAAATACCAACGTGCCACGGAAATACTCCAAATTCTGCGTCGAATCCGTTCACGAACAGCGTGTTGCCTCGTGAAATGAGTATTCCGCATTCTGAAGCCAATAATGAAATAAATTAGAACAAAAAGTGAAAAAAATAAAACAAACGATATTAAATGAAAGGAACGTTAATTTATGAATCGTGTAATTCTACGTAATATCTTAAACGATATTCTATATTTAAAAAATTTAATCTATCTAAAAAAATATATATATCTATATTTCTTTGAAAATTTTAATTTATTCGAGAAAAGAAACTGTTGGAAATAAAAAATATTTGATAGATGTTTATATATTTTAAAATTTATATTTTTAATAATTAGTTTTTGTTTAAGTTAAAAAAATAAAGTACGTAAAAATCGATATTACATGGAGGAAATTGGAAGAAACGATGGTCCACATGATCCATCTTCGAGACAAGTGATTGCACGAAATGCTGGATCACCCATCACAGGCAATTTGTAAGACGATTTGCACGACAAATTCGCTATCGTTCCAAGTTTCATTCGATTGGATCGAGATACATTGTTACCTTGCATAAATAAAATATTCACAGTACTATTGTTTTTTGGATCGCGTGTTTCTGTTTTAAAATTATGAATGAAAAGTGCGAAAAAAGCATCATTAAACTGGCATATAATACGTATAATATAACTGGCGATATTTAAAATTTTATTAATTTAAACTACAGTCAAATATAATATTGGATTATTCATATATAAGGAGAGCAGAAAAATTGAACGAATAATCCAAATAATATATCGAGGGATATAATAATTAATCAATTAATTTATGAAATACTAGTGAATTATATATATTTAATCCTGTTTAATTAATTACATTTTAATTTCGATGAAGCGAACAAATATTCCCGAATTTAAAATCAATTTTACGAAAATCTATGCTATTATTTGAGTCAGAAATTATTGGTAAACGGTAGAATCGGTATATATTCGATATTGTATATTGAATTGATCGATCCCATTTGTATTGTAATACATTTCATTAAATGAATTTCTCTGTATTTCATAAAAAATTCAGTTTCAATAAATGAATTCATGAGTTCGATATTCGTGAAGAAATACACATTATTAAATAAATTATATATCGTCAAGTAATCTTTAATCCTCTAATACAAATATATTTACTTATTTTTAATTCTTTAGATTTAAATCATCTAACAGACCAATTTATATTTTCGCATTAAATCTTTAATTAATTTCTGTTAAATCTTGATTTAACGAAAGACAAATTACATAGCTTATAATTGCTCAAAAATATAAACTTGCACGAAAACGTGCAATTCTTACGTATATACGTATATCGAAACAAACCAAGTTATTTCTCGTAAAATAATAAAGAAACATAGATGATTTCTCAATTCTTTATCATTAATAGAACGAAAGGAAACGCTTAATTCTTCGTTAATAAAAATAAAAATAAATTATTGTTAATTATTTTTTCTTTTTTTCAACAATTCAAGGATCGTCGATTCGAAACTTTTATCCGTACCAATTTTTCATTGATCCGATTCAATCTCCAACAACAATAAACTCACCTGAGACACCTATCGCGTACCATTTCATCATCGAACGCAAACGGGAAGGCCAGTTCCGTTCAAAACGTAATTTTCCCGACAGGTGTAAGTCAGAATGCTGCTGTTTCTAGAAACTTTATCCCCGTGACGCTTGGAGCAACCACAACCATCCAGTTTGTAACTTCCACCTTCAGGCTGCTCGCAGGAAGGACGCAGCCGTTTTCCGGTCCCCTACGATGTCCGGCCACGAATAATTAACGGTGTCGTAATTAAACGAGCGCAAATAAGAGAATAATTGAATTCGTTACGGTCGGTGATTGTTTCCTTAACCGTTTTCTTACTTAAGTTTCGCAATTGCCTCGTTTTCCACCTCGTGATTTTTTTCCATACCTCGAGGGATATTTCACGAAGGGATCTCGCGTAATATATTTTTTCTTTTCTTCTTTCGTTAAATATTTTCTTCCGCGATTTCTTGCGTTGTATATTTTTGCGTTGAATTAACTTACTTTTTCACAGTCGTGCTCGTCACTCGAAACATCGCTACAATCGAATTTATCGTCGCACCTCTTCGTCTCCGGTAAACATTTTCTGTTTCCACGACGGAAAACTTGGTTTCTCCTGTTTTTTTTCTTTTTTTTGAAATGACAACAAACGTTGATTACATGTTTGAAGACATGTACGTTTCCGTAATATTGGTGTATTTCGTCTCGAACCTCGTGGAAAGGTTTGAACAATTTTGTTGGAAAATTTCTTATCTTACGAGAAAAGTTCTCGTTATTGAATAATTTTTCGATATTTGAAAAAACATATTTTAATAATTTCGATCATTGAAATATCTCGTCTAAATAAACTTTTTATTTTCTGACAATAATTTACAATATCACTTTCTGTGTTAAAATTTCAGGTTAAAATTTAAAATAAATAATTATAATAAAAAAAAAGTTTTAAAAATAATACTCATAATTCGAATAAAACAAATTTTTCCAAATTTTAAAATTTCCTATAATAAAAATTAAGAAGAGAGATATTTCACGTGACGGAAACGAAACTAACGGATTCGTGGTCAAATTGCAAGCGTGCACTTGGAGCTTCGTGTTCGTTGCAGAGTAGAGTTTCCCGTCGGTAATCTTGGCCGAGCACGTTTGTCACTTTTAATTAACTGAAATTCATTTGGACAATTTGTATCGTCGAATATATTTCATATAGGCGGAAACTAACGCCTCGATCCTTGGGAATCGGGTTTCCCAAAACGCCATTGATACCGTATCGCATTTTGCGTTTAATCGTAACCCGTTTTATTGTTCATCTATTTACCGTACTCTGCGCCACGTTCATTACGCGATCCCTTTCAGTGACAGACGATTCATTTAATGCAAAAATTGCTTCGATCGTTATCCGCGCATTTGCGGCGAGATTGCTTTTACGATTGATTTTATTTGAAATTAAAAATCATGGATGGAATTTTCCGTGAAATGAATATTAGGATAATTATTATTTCCGTGAGGAGCGTCATCGAGAAATTAGAGAAAAATTGATAGGAAAAGAGTAGTATATTTTTGTATGATTCGAATAGGATAGAAATTGTGCAATGATTTTACAACCTTGTCTCTGTTTTAATAATTTTTTCTGAAAGATTCTGCTGCGATTATCAAAATTCAAAATGAAAGGAAGATATAGAAATGTTGAAATACATCTTCATTGGTAAGATAAAATGTTCAAGACATTGACGCAATATCCAATATTCATTTCATGCAAATTATAGAATATATATATATGTATATAGTACATCCGGATAGATACGCGGCCATTTATTATACTTGAATATTCAGACAGACTTATCAACCTGTCAAACTATAGACCAACCACATTTTTCATTTTACGCTTAATCAGAAATTAAAATCTATCATTCCTCTTGGCACATCTTTTTTCTTCGATTCGATAATTTCATTTTCATACGAAATAAAATTTAACGTATTTACTAATCATATTAATAAGAAAAGAACTTTCTTAAGAAATATAATAGCTTTTCTTTTTTTTTTTTTTTTTCCTTTCACGAAGAATACATCTTAATACACGATATTAAATAACCAATAAAATACGAAGAAAAAAAAATCCTCTTCAAACGAAACAAACACTTCAATACGTGTTTTCATATATTCATGGTGTAATGGTATGTCAAACAGTCGTTCGTCTTCAAGAATAGGAACTAAAGAGGATCGCTATCGATGTTTCATCCCATTTCTGCAAGAGATAATATAACACCGATTGCGGAGGATTCATCTACGATATGGAAACAGATGTTTATCGCAATGTTCCAGCATTTCCAGGGAAGTTATTAATTCTGAATGAAATTGTTTGACGATAATACGAAATTTGTTGCGCAAGACAGATTGCGATTGCGTAATTCTCCACGCAAATCTCTATCTCCATTACATCACGTGTGTACTTGTGTCTATCTATGAAGGGATTTGCGTTCATTGTGTTTGTTTGCCATAATGATTGCCATAAGCTTGAATACACGATCATCATAATGATTGTATATTCTTGTACGTTATTACATGGATAGAATGTTTCAATGTTTCTCTTTTATAAAAAATGGATATTAGTTAAAAAGAAATTATAAAGGGAAAGAAAATTTAATCTTTTCAGAATTGAAGATATTTTTTTTAGAAATATTTCATCAATTATTCGTTATAGAAACGTATTATTTCATAAAGTTTTCTTGATATAATGTATTAAAATTTTAGGGCATATTTTCATCTTGAATATATTTATTTATTATTATTTATTTAATAAGTAATTAAAGTATTATCATATATGCATATATACATTGAACGTCGAGATTTTTAGAATACTGGGGTACCGTATTATTTTTTAAAAATCTAATTTGTCATTTTAAATCAAATAATTGGATAATAGGCTTCAAGAAATTAATTAACACGATACCAAGATTTTGCAAGATTGAACATAATTGTTTTTCTCGATTTAATAAAGCCAAGCTAACGTAACGTTAATATAAAAATTTCCCTAGATATTTGAGGCACGAATTGAATGCAGTCACAATGCAGTGTATTTTACGAAACAAAAGAGAATTTTATTTTGCTTAACAAGCAACGATTAAAAAATAAAAAACGTTTAAAAAGTTGTAAATGACAGAAAGTCCTATTTTTTGGTTTCTAAATTTAATTAGTGAATAATAATTAAAAAAAAAAATGGACCCGACACTTCAAAAGCACGGAGCTAAGCACATATACAAAGTACCGGAAGGACTACGAGAATTGTGTAGCGACATTTCACGGGAAGTAAGTAATATTTTATTGCCAAATGTTAAAGTTGTCACAGTGCCTTCGCGCGCCCTTTGTCACAATTCAAGAATTCAATTCAAAAATTTATGCAAAAATTTCTCAAATTATATATTAACACATCTTGCCTGGACCTAACCTTCCAAAACATCCATTTTAACTATCCATGCAATAAATTCCAATTCTTAAAATAATTTCAATAATTTCACGTTTCTGATCCTCAATTTCCTATTAATTTCTCTATGTTTAAAACAGGTTCTTCGCTCGCAACCGACCAACATTCTCGCCTTTATCGCCGAATACGTGGACACTCTTCTGATCACGCGCGAGAATACAAAAAGTACGGCTTCGTTTTGCTCAGAAATTTCCTTCACCCTTCTTTTTTTTTTTTTTAAATATTCAACACAACAGAACGAGTTATTAAATTCGCTCCATTCCTTTCAGTTGCAGTCAAAGTCGTAAACAATATTCTACTGGGAAGCGAGGCAATTCTGAGCATACTTTACAGGGCTGGTTTCAGTTTGGAGCAAGTCGCGGTCGCCGCTCCACGGATTCAAGTAAATTTTATTTTTCTCGCGTCTATATATAAATTTTTCCCGCCTCTTCTAATTCTCTTCACATTTTTCAGAAAGTATTCCGCTCGTACCTGGACGCGATGGATTTGCGACCATTGATATGCGAGGGTAAGAAAGGGAGGGGAGGTCGTAAATGAATCGTAAAAATAAAAAAAAGGAAGTGGCAAGCGTTATTATTTTTAAAATGCTGCTTTTACGACCTCGTGCCGGGGAAAAATTATAAAATAAGAGGCGATACGAGTTGTTATCGATGGAAATTATTCTTCAACGTGGTTTTAGCCGAGATGATTAATGAGAATAGGCGCGTGTGCGCAAGTTGAAATAAGTTGGCAATTGATCTTGGCAAAAATTATTTTGCTATTACGTATTGATATTATCCGTGCATTTGGGAAAAATTAAATGATTATTTCTTTTTATAAAATTAATTTCTAATTTGAGTTTTTTTTAGGAAGAGAATTTAGATATATTTCTCAATTTGAAATAAATGCTTGTAACACAATTCTTTCGATTCGTTAGAAAGAAATATTATTTCTTAAATTACTTTTATAATTGTTACAAAAGATTGTATCAAGTATAATGAATGAAACACGCGATTTATAGAAAGATAATCTTTGTAAGTATTTTAATCGTTTCGATTGTTTAGAGGCAATTTGCGAAGAGAAATCCAAGATATCGATTCGAAATATTTTAGAAGCAACAGGAGCAACGCCCGAAGAAGCAGAGCAAGCTTCCATAATAATACAAGTCAGTATTTCAAATTAAAAAAAAAAGAAAAAAAATATTTCTATATAACAAAATTACTTAAATCTCTTAAATCCTCGTATAATTCTCAAATGTTGAATACAAATCATCAGGCTGCGTTCCGTGGTCACTACGAAAGGATGTCTTTAAGCGAGGCTCAAGGAAAAATTCAATGGCAAAGAGCGGTGGTGAACACTCTGGATATTCTGAAGAAGGCTGGTGCAACGCAAGCGGAAATTGCTAAAGCCGCGAGACACGTGAAAGTAATGACTTCTTTACTTAAACATCGTGTTAGTGACGATCATTTAATTGCTAAAACACGCGTTATTAATTAGTTTGCCTATCGAGGATACTACAACAGAAGGAATCAGAAGATCGACCCTCGTAAGACGTGAATTGCGTGGTATAAATTTTGGAAGATTCATTGATAAGAAAGTTTGAGATGGCTGTTGATGTTCGCAGTGGAAGACGAGCCTCTCAAGAAGGATGAACGTATCCTGGAGCCCGTGGAGGCTTTCCAAGCGGTTGCTTGGATGGACGTGATGTACGAGGATTCCGGATTAGAAATGCAAAAGGCCCACGAAGCTGCTACAATTATTCAAGTAATGCTAACGATCGTTCGTACTTTAGATTATAGAAATTCGTGGAAACGAAAAATTTTTATCTTTTTTTCAACGATCTTCAAAAAAAAAATATGCAATTGCGTTCTAAAAGTTAATTGTAAAATGATTTCTCTAATCTCGTAAAAACAATTAATCGAATGGATTTAATCCCTTCCTCTTTTCTTTCTTTTTCTTTTTTTTTTTTTTTTTAAGACAAGATTTGTTTTCATAGAAAGCTTATAAAAAATATCGTGCAAAAAAACAAAAGTACGATTTGCAACAATTGGAGACAACGTCAACAATGGTCGCTGATGCCGTTGTCGATAAAGTGCATCAGAAGATTTTTGAAAAGATAACCTCCCGCAAAGATATCCCCGAAGAGTATGGCACTCGGGAGGAAATGATGTATATGAGTTCGAAATTTCAAGTAGCTTTCAAAGAGCAAATGAAGATGTCACGTTTAGTAAAAAGTATTATAATATTTGATATGTAAATTTTTAAAAAATCTTAACGCGTATTTAACGGTTCATTTTTTTTAATAATAATTCGATCGCTTCTTACTTCGTCATTTTTAGATAAATAATTTAAATAACTATTACAAGTCACAATTTTAAAAAAAAAACCTATATAAAAGCTACGTAATTTCAATTATTAAAATTAAATGACCACGTGAAAAGGACAAAAATTATATCTGATTGATTAATGTATAAGATAATGATAATATATATTTTCTTACTCTTAATTAGAACTCCCGGATGACGAAGAGGAGGAGGAAGAAGAAGTGGAAGAAGAAGAGGGTGGGTGTAGTTACTACAAAACTTTTCGAAAAATAAATATTCCGATAAATAATATTCAAAATCGTTATTTTAAAACAAAATATAGAGAAAATTAAACCTAAATATCGTCCAAACCCAACGCAACCGAAGATGGAAATCAAAAATCCCCCGATTTACATGGAAGAATCTTTGACGGAGGATGAGGATATAGCGCCGTCAGAGATCACCGAAAAATCAACCACGGAACCTTTGACCACGAGTCCGGAATTGCAATCGGAATTGGAAACGGATCGTCCAGATTTAGCCGAGGATGAGAAAAGTATTGATAATAATTTCTCATTATTATTATTATTAACATCACGATGAGATGTTATATAATAGTGTCCGAGCTGGAAGAGGATGAAAAGGAAAAAGAAGGTAAGAAAGAGGAGGAAGAGGAGGAAGGAAAGCAGAGTGGCAAAGGAGGGAAGACGGGGGGAGGGGAAACGGAGGATGAAACGGAGGATGAAACGGAGGATGAAACGGAGGAAAAGGAGCAATACGACGAGGCGAAAGACGAATAGAAAGAGATGGAAAAGGAGCCAAATGATGCCCAAGAGGATGGCGGTACACGTTAGCGAGCGTTCTAGCTAGGAATGATATAAATGCGCTCGTTTATTAACTTTATTAAAGCAATATACTTCCAAAATAAGTTTATCAAGTTTATTAGCGCAATATACTTTAAAAAATAAGCTTTCGGCGCGCGAAGCTTGAAATTAAACTTCTCCTTTTTTTTTTTTTAATCCGAATTATTCTGTCCACGCTGTCTTTTCTTAAAAAAAAAAAAAAAAAAAAAAAGAACGATAATAAAATAAGAATTAAAACGGAAATTCGTTTTGCTGAAAACATTTATAGCAGTTTTTAAGAAAAATTTTTTTTCACATATACAAAGCGTCTATGTATAAAGACGTGAATAATATAATTATATAATTTTTGTGCCTCTTCCACTCGAATTTTTTCGTCTACTTTCCCCCCCCCCCCTCTGTCTTTTCTTTTTCTCAAAAATCGTAATCAATAAAAAAAATGCTATAAATTCATCTATAACTAGGTAATTGCGTATGAAAAAAAAGAATATATAATAAACATGTGAACTAAAACAATATAAATACAAAAACTTAGTAATGTAGATATTTTCTCGAATTTAAAATGTATGTCTCCAAGGTGTACCTTTCGCTGAACAATAATTACCACTTTTTATCAAACGGGACTTCAAGTTTTTAAATTGATTGGTGTCCCCTTCCTTGAACATCTGCCCGCAATCACCGTATCTGCACGGCGGTTTCCTAATCGGTGCACCCCGATTGTCCCGAAAACGGGAATTATCGTAGCCCGAGTATTTGTTCCCTCCTTGTTTCCCGTTCTCATCGAGTTGACACGTTTCCGAGCTGAATGATTTATCGCATTCATCTTTCCGTTCGTCCGTGAATTCAACCCCGTTGAAATACGCCTTGTGCTTGCACTTTTTATTGGTCTTGTACTTCTCCACCAAAATGCACAAGGAATCCTTGTGATTGATCGTTGCCACGGAATCGTCCAGCTCCTCGTCGTTCTGCTCCTGCATCGTCAACGCCTTCTCCGAATCTTTTCCATGACAGTTATTGCAAGTCGATTCCCGAATAACAGTGTGATCATTGCGATTGCAACTTCTCAAGTTGCTCGAGTTATTTGAGGAACAGAGGCAGGTGTCCGACGCGAGACGTTTTTCTTTCGAGGAATGTCTATATTTGGGAAAAACAGATATCGAAGTAAGAATTTTCATTCTAATTGTTTGTTCTATAGATAATATAAATGTGTTAGTTTTACAAATGATGCGAATACCTGTTGTACTCGTCGCAACGATGATGACAGTGGTCGTGAGAATGGCAACAATGACGATTCTGGCGACAACAATCTCGATGAGGCTGTAGAAGATTTAGAGTCGAATGTTTCTCGCAATTGCAAGCGTGAGAAATACTTGATGACGATGGGTTGTTCTTCTGTGGAGTGAACGTGCATCGCAAATTTCGATGGAACCCTTTGCAACCCCTCCCCTCGCCGTTACAATCGTGCTCGTCCCGGTTGCAATCTGAAAAATATGCGCGAGAAACGATGGCTTATAAAATTCGCGAGGATAATTTAATCAACATCGAGGAAGGACTCACTTCGTTTCTCTTCTTTGGGCGGACCATTAGCTTTAACGTTGTTCGTTTCGTTTTGATCTCGATCGTAAAGAAGATTAACAGAATCCAATTTGGATGGGATTTCTTTCGAGTTTCGTTTTTGCAAATAGGAAAATGCACCATGAAAGTGATTAGAATTTCGAGATTCTGTTACGGGATTTTTCATTGGCTTCGAGTCGCAACTAAAAATAAATATAATGGTACGTAATAATAAATCGATATCGTATTATTATATAATGGTTTTAATGGTGTCATATAAAGGAAACGATTAATAACAAGAAAAAGAGCAAGATTTAACATTTGCTCTCGTATTATTATTATTATTGTTGTTATTATATTATTAAATCAATGAATATTAAACTTCTTGCGAGTGGATATTATCGTATAATAATTTTCAACTTAATTTAACTTAATAATATTTATGAATACATAGTTTTTAATGTTTCAAAAAATGGTTTAAAATTTTTGAAAGAACACGAGATGAAATTACGATTAATTTAATGTATTATTACTTAAAGTTTTGAACGTAGATATTTCGAAGGAAACCTTTATCTCTAATTATTCCAAATTATGAACATATTCATGAAACCATTGTAATTTATTTCAGGATATCTCTCTAAATGCGTATGCATATAACCAAATACTGAAATTCAATTTAAATTCCATTTTCTCGATATAATTGCGATATGTTTTTCCATAATTCTTGTTGTAATTGCCAATATCCTTTTAAATTAAACACGTGTGTATACGATAATCAATTTTCTTGTGCAAAATCTGTCATACCTTTCCACTTGTTCCAATTTGGAGAATTCGTTTTTCTGCGTGATTTCGTTATGCTCTTTACTTGGAACGATGTCGAGAGTGTCTCCAACATTACACTGCTCGTTACGTTTACGACAACAACTGCATATTATTGGCTTTTGGAATAAATTTTCCTTCGTCGAGCCATTTTCCCCACACTCATCGTTCCAATACGTTTTTACTTGATTCGGCCTTGATTTTGCAGAATTCCTCGTCAACAGTAAATTCTCTTGATCATTTGAATCCTCATTTCCGCTAAGACTTTCAGTCTGATTACACATATTGATAGAAATTTTAATAAATAGACATTATTGACAACGCTTTTAAAAAATACATTATTTATTACTTATTTAATACAGTTCCAAATTCAATCATTTTTGTTTCAATCTATTTCGTTGAAAAAAAATATCTCATTTTTGAGAAAAATAAATAGAGAAATTACTATTCAATAAAAACAATTGCATAATTGTTTTTAAAATAAAGTTCGGGAACTTTTAGCAAAATTGAAATCAAGAAAATCACTGTATGTTTATCGTGTTATTAATAACGAACGAAATACAATTAGAAACGTTAATGTCAAAAAACGTTACATGCAACAGATACACTTCGATAGATTTTTACTGATCTATCAAAATTAAATTTGATACTTATATATAAATTTATAAATTTATTATAAATCCATCTGATATGAGATAAATATTTTTTAGAAAATAGATGATAAAATATGTTAATGGAACCATTACCTTATCGAACTTCGTTGCTTCTTCCGAGTTGCAATACAGGCCAAAATTTTTCGGAAATTTACGCCGAGCTCGACGAAAAGCCATCGCGGCTGCGACCAACTGATGAGACGAAGACGGACAAACCTGAGACATGGCTAAGAAGTCGTATAAATCGAGTCGAATATTCTCCGGATTTAAAAATAATTCAATTTGTCATTCGGAGTGATTGGTTAAGTTTCCTATAGGTAAAGGGCAATTGAACGTTGAAGTGAGCTACACTCTTTCACTAATAATTTACGAAGAAATCGAATTCGATTCTCCTATCGATGCTATTGATTCGAAACTAGTAAAAAATACAATAACAAGTAACAAGTAATAACTAACGATAGTCTTCGCTTTAAAATGGAAACATAGAACATTGTGAATGATATCTTACAATTAAGCTTTTGTTATAGATTAAATATATTTTGTATTTAATTCGTTCGATTAAATGTTGAAATTAAATTTTCAATTAAAATTTCTCGAAAATTTTAAACAATTGTATTGAATTTTTCCTCTCTGAAGTTAAATCTTACGTAAATTTAAATAAACGTGTATCCTATTATTCTTATAAAAGAATAAAGTTTAGAGTTTTCTGTGTTAATTGGCTATTTTACGATATTCGATTCTATTATAATCTTCAGCGCATTGTTCTTATATAACGATATACAATTCAGATACCGTACAAATTCATTGGATTTGTATCACAGAACAGAATTTCGTTTAGCATGGAAATTTAAGCCGACATCCTTCGTATCGAAATCGTTTAACTTTAATTAGATAATAACAAATGTTTTAATAATATTCATATTCGATTGTATTTAACAATAAATTTAATTTTTATTAAACTATATATATATATATATTCTTTAAATTATATAAATGAATAATCGTAAAACAAGCTTATATTTCTTCAAAATATAATATCGAATAATTATTAATTTTTTAATTATGAAATAAATTTGAAATAAATATAATTAAAGTATTCTCTGATATTGGTAGTCTTAGAAAAAAAATTTATAATTAATTACATAAACCGCAATAAAAATGGGGAAAAAATATAATAAGAAGGAATCTTGAAATCGTTAATTAACAGTTTTTCATTATCAGAATTTTAATTAATGTTGAAATAATTGGAAAATATTTTGTCATCGTAAAAGTTAGTCAAAGTTTTTTAAGGATTTAAAAAACGATTTAATACGATTGAATGAAATAATTTTAAATTGGTTATCGATATATAAAAACAGATAAATACACAAATAATTACACATCCTATGATATAAATATTAATATGTTATATAAATAGACAGAGAAAAATGTTAAAGATATTATTGATATTATGATCAAATTGATGATTGAATTAAATTAATGCCCGAGATATCATCGAAGTTAAATTAATTTATTCAAAAAATTGTTCCATCGGAAAATATATTTCTATAACTAAACCATAAAAATAATAATTTAACCCAAAGAGAAAGATTCCATACATCAGTCAAAATTCAACAGATTCGAGTTTAACTCGTTCTTTTATCGTAACAATAAAATATCGTACTGTATCAAGAATCATCTCTTCGTGAAAATTAATCCTAGTAACTTATTCATTAAATCAAAAATATTACATTATAACAACGATTAATTAATTTACACTTTTCACAGATATATATGAGAATCACGACAATTTTTTACACGGAAAAATCCGAGATTTTGATATTAACGTTTCATAAAATTATAGGTGACGATTTAATCACCTTAATTTAAACAGTTTGTATACAAACTTGCATACATTATATGTATACTATTCGTACATATGAATATACAATACGGATAAAGTATGCCGATAACAAAAAAAAAAAAAAATAGACGTCTATATGATAAGTTCGGATTATATACTATGGATATAAAATATTATATTTCTAAATCTTCGTATGATTATATGTGCGTGAATACTAAAAGCATTTCTTGGAACTAATTAGAATCATTTTTCGTTATATGCACCAGCATCGCACCTGATATATATTGTTTTTCACAAATTGTGATTTTTTGCATTATGTAATTATGTATTACCGAAATTTTATCTTACGTATCTTACGTATCTTACGCGCAGTACTCACTCATAACACAGCATTTATAAATTTATTATTATTCGCTATCTTTGAGACGTTCATTATAAATAATTCGTAACATATACACAATTTTTACAAAACAGCATCTTCGCAGCGACACATTTGCAACAAATAGTTAAATTATAATTAATTGTATCACAAGGAACAATTCAATGAAGATAACATAATGCAATACCATCCATTTCCTTATGTTCTTTAGAATTTAACATTCGCAATAAATGGATTAGTTAAAATCGGTGTAAAATCGGACGGACTGCATCAGCCATCTTTAAGGTACTAACGTAAGAACTTCAGTTTCATCATATCATATTAATTCATCCATGGTGGACAAGAAGTTGGTGGTTGATATGTTTGAGAAATTGGCACCTGATAATGCTGTACTGTTTGAGGTGGATGCTGCGGTCGCTGCTGATGATGCGGCGGTGGTGGTGGCGGTGGATTGCAAATGGATTGCATCAATGGGTGTGAATTATAAGGAGGAGGTTTTGTCGTATATGGTGGCATTTGATTATATTCGATATTCAATGGATGTTCCAATATCGCATTTTGTACGGGTGAACGATTACCTTCAACGTGCCCTAAATAATTCAATATAAAAATTCATTATGTTATATTTATATTCATATTTACAATTAACTTATAAAAATCCAAAGTTTGAGCAAAATTGCAAATTAATAAAAAATTACTTAAAAATTGGAAAATATATAATTACATTAAATAGTATATAATTTCGATTACAACAAATATTTTATTTAAAAATCTTTATTTTTTTTCAAACAATATATACTAAAAATCTTTCTAAATATTTATTAGAAATAATCTTATATTCTATATTTTATTATTTATATTAAAATTAATTATATAAATTTTATTTCTAAATATATATAACTATATACAATTATCGATATTCATTATGAATACCTCTAGGTCTAATTTGTGGTGGTGGCATATTTGTTGGAGGTAATGTAGGACACATTCCTTGATGCTCTCCATCCCTTGGCATTGGTGGTGGTCTACCCCATGGAATTCTAACATGATGTGTTTGCCAAGGTGCTTGTGGTAAAAGTGAAGGGGGTAAAGGTGGACCACCTCCAGGATGTATATTTACTGAATCTCCCATTGGATTCTGCTCATTTCCTATTACACAAACATATACACATAATGTAATCTGTTTCTCAATTTATAAGAAAACATAAAAACAACTGCATCAGAACAAATTTTTAATATACCTGTATTCATGGCAGCACTTTTTTGATCCAAGTTGCGTTTTTCACCTAAATAATGAAAATTCATGAAATGAAATAAAGTATATAAAATAGTATAAAACAACTATATGTAAAATGTATTATAAAATTAAATATGGCAAATAACATAATGAAATATTGTAGTATAATTATTCATCAAATTAAAAAAAAATCAATAAACAAAATAGAAATAAAATTGTAATTTTTTTATATAAAATTTATAATAAATATTTTTAAATATTTAAATTAAAATATTATTTATGTTATTCAAAATATTATTATAGTTTTCTAATTAACATTATTTTAATCAATACAACATAATAATTTTTTAAATATATATTATAAAGTTATAAAATAACAACAATATTTCATGTCATTGACCGTTTCTTATTAAAAAGAAAAAATAATAATTATAATGCTAAATGCATCTGAAAACATGTAATAAATATATATTCATTAAATCAGCTATCATATCACGATTAATATAACATTTCTTCAGTTAATATTTGTTTAATCTGTAAAATAAAATGTTATTAAAAATTGATTTTTATTTATTATTCAAACTCCAATTTCTTGTCAGAATATTACTGGATTCACTGCAAAATAAATAATAAAATTAATCATATATAGTTATTTAGCAAATCCCAAAATTGATTTCATTGGATTGATTTCATTGGATTGTTTTGATTCTGTAAATTTTATATAATTTTATATATTATATATATAATATAAAAGAAACTACATTAAATAATTCATAAATTATGAATCATCAATGTCAATATAACATTATGCTGGTACTCCATGTATTCACATGTTCAGCTTCAGAGATCTGATTCCAAGATACATATCTTTGACATTTCGTTTTATTAAACTTAAAATACTAATATTAAAACATAGAACGCATTTCAACGGAATACGAACGATAATAATTATAGTTAATATTCATTAAAAGTAATCACTGAAATATAAAATCACATTATTATAGATATCTGAAAATACAAAAATATATTTTAATTCAATAATAAAAACATATGAAGAAGCATTAAAATTAGGATGCTTAAGTTAACTATTTTAATTATGTAATACAATATAGCGAAAATCTTGTTAATTCTAAATAATAACAAATAAAGACAAATAGAAAGCAATCTAGCTGTGATATCACGTAAACGTTGTGGATAATTCTGGACATCTGCAAAGTATCTGAATGAGTACATGAAGAAGCAAGTTGCTAACAATAAAACATGGATTAAGAATAAAGAGAAATTTGTACTGTTTAGTAAAAAATATATTTACAATAAATAATGTACTACAAGCTAAGAGTATTGAGAAACAATGCTAGATACCCATCTGAAATAAAAATATATATAGTATTGAATATTTATATATATATAGTATTGAATTGTAAATATATTATGATTAAATAGCATATTTTAAATTAAAAATAAATATCTTTTCCATTACATAAAAAAAATAATTGTTTAATTAATTTTCATATTTATTAATATATATTATATTTGTATTAATTTTCAAAAGGTATCCAGCACTCTTTCATCATAAATACTCTTAGTTACAGACCTGGATGTGGAGGTGGCATTAGCAGCTTGTTTCGATCTCCATGAGGTAGACCCGCAGCTGTTGATGATGGACCATGTAAGACTTGCTGCTGTCGATCACCTTCTCTGCTTAAACAATTCAGTTTCAAATTATTAATTCACAATCAATGATTGTAAAGTAAACATTTCAAAACTTAAGCAAATATCACCTGATGCTCAGCCATGGATATTTCTGAAATGTTAAAAGCATCTAATATCTCCAGGTATCACCAATATTACCAAACTTTTGTATAAAAAGAACTTATAATAATTGAGTTATAATGTAATAATACAGAATATTATAATATTATAATTAAGTCCAATTATATTTTATGTATAATATATATAATATATAATTATATTTTTTAATTTTATTTTATTTTAATTAGAATTAATAATAGTCATCGATAACGAAAATAATGATATACAATTTTTAATAATTATACACATAATGATAATAAAAAATTTTAATTTTTTTTATAAAAAAAAATTTATCTAATGAAATGAATAAATATATAAATATTTTTTTTCAATATAATATTCCGTGAAAAAATTATTTATATATTCACAATCATTTACTTTAAACATCCTGATTATTCAAACATATTATTTTAATTTCATTATATTAATTCTTATTATTTTAATTTTATATTTTTCTATATAAATAAAACAGATATTTCAAAATAGTTTGATTGTGAATATGTAAAATTTTAATTACTACATTATAACTTGCAAGAATTGAAATTGATGTTCCTTACTTTATAAAGTCAAATGTTTTTTTTATTTTTTTTTTTTTAATAATAATAAATTGATAAGTAAGGAACAGCTAAAAAAATTCCTGCTTATTTGATTGAATTTGATACATCTTGATCAAAGCAGGTTTCTGAAAAAAATTTTGTTTTATTGAAATGCACGTATTTAAGCTCACTATAATATAAAATAAATTGACTAAAATTTATAATTTTCATATCTAAGCAATGAGAAAAATTATTAGGCAGCTTTCACAAAATAAAAGATTCTGTCACAGTTAGTAATAACATACAATTGCAAACATTAGCAATTGTATATATAGTATACGCGTATACTTATATATATTTTAACATTATATTTTTTTTTAAGCTTTAATATCAATTATAGACACTATAAATAAATATATTTATTTTGTATTTTAAATATCAAGGTTCATTAAACCTGCTTTATTCACCTAATAAATTTTAATTTTCTCACATATTGCAAGAAAATTTTACTTCATGCATATAGAAAAACTATATTAATAAAAATAAATAATGATTTTACTTACCCTGTTCCATGACGTTGAGCAGGCAGAGGACCACACTGATAAGGTGATGACTCCTATTATTCATAAGAGAATTTATTTAAATTTGTAATATTTTATATATAATAGCAAATATAAAAAATATATTTTAAAAACTAACCGGATTTGTTTCAACATCTGAAAATCTTCTTTTTACACCATGAGATTTTTGTTCAGGAGAATCAGGCTTTTGCTCAAATTGTTGAGGTGGTGATTGAACTGTATAATGTACTTGTGGGGGCATATGACCATTCTGATATTGCATATGCTGAGCATGATATTGTATCTGTGCTTGAACTTGTGGTGGAGGTACATTATGTAAAGGTATATTTGGTGGCATCTGAACCTGTAATATTTTTATGTTACTATCAAATTATATTTCAATTTATAAAAAATATATAAATATTCTCATGTCACCTGCAATTGACCCTGAGATTGCAACATCTGTTGCGGTTGTTGTGCCTGATATAACCATGGAGCATTCTGTGAAGGAGGTGCTTGCGTCGGCGGCGGAATACTGGTAAGAACGTTCATAGAACTTGGTATTTGAGCAGCAGGTGGTGGTACAATTTGTGGAGGTGGTACTGGTTGAGGTTGTGATCCTTGATCCACTGGTCCTTCTTGTTGATGTTGAACTTCACCTCCAGGAGGAAGAGGATGTTGTTGAGGATGTTGAGGCGATTGAGCATTAGGGACTAAAAAAGTTTGTGTAGACGGAGGAGGTACTTGTAAATGAAATTGAGGAGCATGACCTTCAAATTGTGGAGGTAACATATGCTGAGCCACAGCTTGAGACTGTTCATGGTTTTGTTGTAACTGTGGTGGAACAATGTGCTCTCCAGGTTGTAACACAAATTGTGTTTGAGATTGTGATGCAGGTGCCTGCACTTGCTGATATTGTATTTGATAAGTTTGTGGTACTGGAGGTGGTGGTTGATTCGGAGGAAAGTTTGGCGGAGGAAAATGAAGATGCAATAACGGTGGAGGTGGTTGTTGAGTTATATTAATTGGTGTTGCTGGAGGTGGTTGTTGTAAATTCACGTTGACGGCTTCGATTATTCCTTGTGGTGGTGTAGAAGGCCTTTGTACATTTGGTTGTGTATAAACATAAGAAACTGCACCACTAACTGGTGCACTACTACTTGTAATAAAGTTTTGTTGAGCTGGACTCTGTGGTGGTGGCTGACTCATAACATACATTTGGGCTACAGGTTGCGGTGATGATTGTGATCCAGGTTGAATTCCTTGAATTTGTAGTGGTTGTCCTGGATGAATTTGATATTGTACTTGACTTACTGTCGATGGAGGACCAATTAATTGCACTTGACCAACAGGTGGAGGTGGCATAAATGTTTGTATCTCCTTCATACAAAACATTTAATTATAGAAAAAGTATTATATTTAATTAAAATTAATTTAATTAAATAATTATTGAATTACATTTATAAATTTATTTTACCTGTGCTTGAGGTGGTGGTACCAATGGTCCTGAATGAGGAGGTATATGTACTCCAGGTGGAGGAACTGTTATTCCAGATCCTGGTGCACCAGTTACTGTAGCAGTGAGAATGGTTGCTGGCAATGTTACTACATTACTTTGAGGATGTTGTATGATATCTGTTAAGAATGATTTGTAACAGTTACAGACAGAATTTCTAACAGCCATGAACTATTAGTGTATGTGCTCTACCTTGATGTTGTATAGTAACAACATTAGGCTGTCCCAAAGTACCAATGTTCATGGTTTGAAATTGTGCTATAAAAGATGAAAGTGGTAACAAATGAAAGTATATAATTAGACTTAATATTTATGAAATGTAATTAATTCATACTTTGTGGTATTTGCGACTGTTCTATAACTTGCTGTGATTGTACTGGTGGTGGCTGTTGCTGTATATATGATTGTAATTCAGATTGCATTGTCTGAATTAAATTAATTGCTAACTGTTTTGCATTTTGTAATGCTTCTGGTTTTGGGTGCCTATATAAAACATATAATAATATTGTATTATAAAAAACTGTATTATAAAAATTCTCAATAAAAAAATATATATATCTTACTCTATGTACAAATGCAATGGTTCTGGAGATTCAGTGCCTAAAATGGGATCAATGAATTGTGATCCTCTACCTTTTAAAGTTATATTTGCACCTGTTTCACTCCTAATATATAATAAATTTGCTCCACCTGCACCTATGATTCTGCCTCTTAAATCAAATCCTTCTGGAGCATTTTCTATTCCAACACAAATTTTTTCCTGTAGAAATTATTGATACAATAAAAAATATAAATTATAGTATGTATAGTTTTAAACAAAAATATTACATACCACAGATGTAATATTGGAATGTAAACTCATAAGAGGTGGTGGTGCATTAGTAAATCTACTTGGTCTATTTAAAGAACTTTGATGTTCTGTTTTAATAATTTCATTAATTTTTTGTATAGCAGCTGTAAAAAAATTAAAATAAATATTCTTTAATACTTACAAATTTATAAAAAAACAATATAAAAAAAAAAGAACAACATACAATCCACATTATGTTTTGCATGTCCCTGTATATAAAGATATAAAGGTCGTTCATTAGGACAACGTAATTTTTCCTGCTCTGTCATAAAACGTCCACGTGTTGAAACAGTAGCACCTAAAATATATGGAATATGCTGATGTAAATAATTGTTATATAAATACAAATAATATATATTAAATTAAAAAAGAATTATAGAAAATATAACAAAATATTATGAAAACATACCTGAATAAGAATTAATTTCATCTTGTATGTAACCCTTTGTAAGCAATGTACGGGCACTAGGTGGTATTTCATTAATTTCAAATTCTGATGTATATGTTTCTCCATTTTTAAAAGTTGCATTTGAAGCTGTTAACTATTTTTTATAAAGCATTAAAAAAAGAATATATAAATATATATTAACATTAAATTATTTCATAAATATACCTTATTATTTGAATCTGAACCTCTCAATTTTCCTTTAGCCATGGAGATGAAATATATAGATCTTTGACAAATATATTTTTTTTCATAACGTCAAAGTATATACACGATTAACACTATTCGAATATTTTTTCGCTATATTAAGAAAAAAAAATTAATATAATTTTATTATAATACTTTACTTTCTATCTACAATATATCATAAATTTTAGGTTATAACTAATAGTAATAAATCTCCAATTAAGCGACAATGACATGAACTTTATTCCTATACATACCTAATTATTTAATAAATTAATAATGAATTACAATTTCAATCACAATAAATACACAATCGAAATTAATAATATATTAAATAGTTAATATTTAAAGATTTCACAAAAATTATTAATCGGTATTATAAATCATTTACTACCATTTTTTAAGACTATCGTTGTGTGTGACGCTCTGACAGTGACAGACTTGCGCGTATTAGATGAAGATGCCATGTTAATTTTACATATATAAAAAAACAAAAGATTATATAACGAAACAAGTAATGATTTTGATTTTTTCGCACTTTTTGATTTCAATATTTATTTTCATTTTTATACATTGTTTTATATATACATATATATGTGTATATACATAATACATACAATATCATAAAATTATCGCTATAAAATTTTAATTATGTTATGCAACATTTGAAAAAATTTTATAATAAATTATTTTTTGTCGCGTATATAATTGAAGTTATATACGCGAAATAAACTAATCTTTTTTATATTACATTAAAAAATTTTTAAATTACTGAAAATTAAAATTGAATTACAATTAAAAATTTTTTAAAAATAGTACGTATACTTATTATTATTAAAAAAAAATAATGACGTAAAAAATTTTTAAATTTTTAAAATTCATTTATTTAATTTCTTACTAATAATATATGCATCTTTTTGTTTTATAATTAAAATATAAATCATTAATAATTAATAAAAATATCAAGTCAACATGCATATTTTCTTTATTGTGCAAATATAAATAAATCATATTTGACTAGTTTGCGCAATTAATCAATACATAAAACAAATTTGAAAAATTTACCATTAATATTGTAACAAAAAGTCTCTTAATATTATGTTTATAGTTTACAACTTCTAAATTTGAATAATTCTAGAAAAATAATGATATATTGCTATTGTATAGATGTATACATAATATATAATATGTAAATATGTAGTTTTCTACCAAAATTTATAGATATTTTACAATAATTTTTCTAAAAAATATTTGTTAAGCTTTCAATTGTATTATATTATTTCTCATGCAGAATATTAACAATTTTGAAATATTTAATTTTACTTTTTAATATTTTATATATCAGGAAGAAAATTATTAGAATAATTTTTTATAAACAGTGACAATGAGACCACTATTTTTTCACGCAGATTTGTAAATATTATATGTAAATATACCACTCATGTACATATTTTTTTAAGAAATAGAAAAATAGATTGTCCTTAGTCATAAATATTAATATTTTTAACTTATTCAATATATGATTACCTTCTTCAAGCTTCTTTAAAACTTATTTGTCTTTAAAATTTTTAAAATCCTTATTTATGCTAAGGTTTGATAGGAAATTAAGTTTTACTTTTGAAGAAATTGATCATTAAAAATAACTAAAAATAAGTAATTCATTTTAATTTTAATTTTACATCAGTAATACGAATCAGTCTCTTCTCCTAATAAGGCCTTTGAAATCTTTTCAATACTTTCAAGTAGATACAAGATATAAAAGATTTTTCATTTATAATACAAACAAAGTTTAAAACTTTTTCAAATATGCTCAGTTTTTAAAGTATTAATAAGATATACATAATTAACAAAGAAACTGATGTAACATTTACATTATGTTATGTAATATAATTTAATATAACAAATTTTGAAAGACAATGAAACTGATAAATGGAATGTCATCATTATGTACATGAGTTCTTAAGTATAAAATATAAGCTCAGGAATTTGCCCTTCATCAGAAGACGTCCCATTATTATCTCCTGTTTCAATACTAAATTCAAATTTAACTTTCCCGTTTCCTGAATCACTATCTACCATAGCTGTTTTTAAGCCCTTACTTCCATAATGTGAATAAGGACCCTAAAACAAGTATAAAATAATAACAAAAATTGAATATATAAATAAACTAAAATCATATAATAACACAAACCTTAAAAGTTGCTGATGCAGTATAAATCGTATTTGGTAGAATTTCCGCTAATTCTTTAAACATTAAGCGATAAGTATATTTTGAACCATCACAACTAAAATTTGTTGAATTTGTAGCAATTACTTTTCCAGAAGCAGTATGTATTAATTCAATTAATACTTCATATATTGCTGGGCCATGTATGCTACCATAGACTCCATAGCCAATAAGAAATATACGTCGATCAACACTAAATCTAATAAAAAAGAATAAATTATATTATATAAAATATTATAACCATGGAACTTTTTATATTTTATCTTCACAATCACCTTATACGGTCACTTGTTCCATTATATCCCCATCCACTTTTAGTATGTTGAAATCTGCATACAGTTTGTTCTTTGCCAGTCATGCAACAGCGTGGCATTGTTTGAAATCCTACTACTGGTTTTGGATTTAATATAAAGTATGAAAACAAAGAAAGAACCTAAAACATATGATTTCTGAATAAATAATTTTATAAATATATATATAAAATATATACTGAATAATACAATTAATACTAAAACCTCTGAATAATTAAGAAGTCCAGATTGTGCTGGACCAGCTGTAAATTCTTCCTTTGACATCAAAGGAAAACGAATTAATGAAAAAGCATTACCCAAGACAAAACGTTGGTTTTCTGGAGTAACTGGTAAACGATGTCTTACACATTCTGCTTCTGACCATCTGTTTAATATGAAAAATGAATTACACATATATAAATTAAATATTATATATTTTTTATACATATTTTCATCATATATTCATATATTTGATGTATATTATATGAAAAATAATATCATACTAAAATATTATATTTATATTATATTATATACCTTAGAACTGCTTGAAATATTTTAGATTCTCTAACACGAAGAGTGTCTCTTTCCAAAACAATTTTCAATGTATCAATATCAATATCTGTGAATCCATCAGCATTCAAAGCTTCTGTAGTAAATCTGTCTATAGTATCCAAACATACTGCAGCCAATTGTGGCTCATCAAAAAGACGAGCTTGTGTTAGAAGAAGAAAGGCATTATCACTGGTTAAATTATTTTTCAAATAATCCACACAATGTTTTTCTAAAGCAGACACTGCATATTTTTTAGCTGTATATAATGTTGTCATTACAGTTTCTGGATCTATTTGTATTTCATCTGTATATAAAAAAAGGAGTACTGCCAAAAAAGCAGCAGGTTCTACATCAGGTACTTCTATTTCTGAAGAAGCTGTAGCAAGTGTTCCATTAAACATTGCATCAAAAACTGCACTTCCAGAAGACAAGACTAGTTTATGAGCTGGTATACGCTGCTTTTGTGCTCCTCTTCCTACTATAAAGCTCACATCTGATAATATTTCATTATTGAAAAGAAAAACAATTCTTTCACGCATTGTTGCCTTTGTACCTTGCCAATTATAAGCTACTGTTGCTTGACCATTTGTGGATGTATTTTCCAAAGCAACAGTATCTTGAGATCTTCCTTCTAAATGTAATGTATTTGCTACATTTGTTGGAGGCCTACTAAAAAATTTATTAAAAATATATCAATAGAATTATAAAAATAATATATACATAAACATGTATTTTAATTGTAATTATAATCAAAAACTTATTATTTTTTTTTTACTTTTATTAAATATACAATTAATAAACAGTTATTAAAATAATAATAGCAGTTATTAATAACATTAATATATAATTTAAATACTTACTTATCACCATTTGAAGGTGAAGATTCTCCTCTTGCTGTTGATGAAGTTGGTTGATCTTCATCGCAAACAAAATTGAGCGCACGTCTGGCACGTGAAAGAATAACATTGCTAATGGGTTGAATATTTCGTACAGGTTCTGAAGACGAATCTCCAGATATAGTAAAATTCACATTTTGCTGCGGTTCATCACCATCTTCTTGACCTAAGCGTAAATTATGCAGTCTCGACACAACAGTTGGCACATCGCTCAAGGAAGCTTCCGAAGACATTTTTACACAATCAAATATAATATTTTTTGACGTATTGCTCTTTTTCATTAAATTATTGCAAATCGTGTCAACAAAAGCGGCACGATTGCTTGCATTACTTTATTCGTTTTGTTGAGTTCATTTAATATTCCGCACGTACGAATATTAAACAATTCAACGTAGTAAAACTAAAATAAATTGATGAAAAATAGAAATTTCATTTTAAAAGGAATCTTTTCACCTGTTTTAGCAGCAGGTGCCACCCGAAATATCTACATGCGTGTATTTTCGTAAATGGCACTCAAAATGTTTTCTGAAATTAATTGTTCTTGCCATAGAGTATATATATTGTAGTTATTACCATAGACAAGAAATAAAATACAATACATTAATATATGATTTTGTATCACAAAATTTAATTAAATTTTGATTTAAAATACTAAAAATTTTTAATTTTCTTATGCTTTTGTATTCTATAAAATCTAAAAATGATATTATTGAAATTTAAAAATTATATGTTTCACGTTTTTTCATGAATTATAAACACCATATTGGATTTTCCTAACTCAATTAAATGGTAGTCATCAATGCGCGCTAAATTTAAATTAATTTTCGATTAAAAAATTATTAGATAATAATCATTTTACAAATGGAATATAATAGGATAGATTTGAATATCATTCAGTATTTGCATCTACAAATAAGGTAAAACAATCTTTTCATTTTGTAGGACTTTGTATTAATTAATTAAAATGATATATCGATTGTTTAAAAAAATATAGACTTTATAATGTAAAATTAATAAACGTAAAAAGATCATTTCGTTTTCTAAGAACGATTATTATTGTTTTTTGCATGTTATTCAAAATTCTTTCATTATATATCTTTGTTCATTTTGCATATATTCTACAATGCACATTACAATTTTATTCGTAAAAAAGCTTTTCATAAGAAAGTCTTCTCATATTCAATACATGATATATTAGTGATCACTATTTATATAGTTTTTTGATCACTTTTTAATTTATCATACTGGACAAATTTTCTGACATTGTTTTTCTGTAATTTTGTAAAAATCATTTGTTTAAATTTTATTGTCGACTGATGTTTTGTATCGAAACAATCATCATACATTAGATTTTACGAAATTATTATCCTTGAAATATTTATAAAAAAATGTTTAAATTTTTTTTATCAAAAATTAAAACATATTATAGTTTTGAAGTGAAAATATGTTCATTCAGTATTTCATCTGTGATCATGGGCAAATAGATGAATAAAATTAGAAGACGAATAAGTAACGAGAAGTAACAGAAATAAAATAAAAATTTGGAAATTAATAACCATTTCTTTAATAGATGAAACATATATAAAAAAAAATAAATAGTAAAAATAAGGAATTTGTCATGTATACTATCTTATCAAAAATTAACAATTATCATTTCATTTAAAAAGAAAATAGATAATGAAGAATTCTTAAGTGTTTTTAGAAACATGTGTTTGATTTTTATATTTAAAAAATAATATTCAATTTTTTTCTTTTATTTTATTATTTTTGGCATTTGAGAGATAGTACTGATAATTCATTCTCACTCTATTATCTTTTATTTATTATTCTTTTAAATCTGTTTTATTTGTGATTCTGAAGATAGCATTGATTCAATAATTTTTCTCTATCTCTATTCTTCTTCTGTTTATTTGTTTTCCTTCTTAAAGTCCATATTCTCATATATATAATATATATAATATATATTGTAAAATAAAATTTATTTATTTATTTTAATAAAATTATAAATTTCTTATTCTTATAATAAAGTTATAAATGCAAATTTAATGTTCTTATATATATATATATATAAGAAAATACTTCACAATAAAGAAATTTTTTCTAAAAATATTTTAAGAAATTTTTCTTGATAGAATTATTCAAAGATTTAAATAATTAGTTTTTTTTTAATTCTAAATTGTATTCAAAAGTGTAAATTTGTTTTTTCTTTGTCTGTAATTATTTATATTGAAATAATTTTAGCAATATCATTAATATAATTTTTAATTTTATATAATTTTTAATAAATATTTTATTGATATAACTATATTTTATGTTTATGTTTTTATTTGTATTTTATGTTTAAATTCATGTATGTGCTTAGGAACTATTATTACAAATAATAACACTATAGTATTTTGTATCATATTTTATATTTAATTTTATAAATAAAAAATAATAAAATATTTTTAATATTTTTAAAATTATTAAAATAAATAAAATATTTTTACAATTATTATTATTAATTTTTTTCTAATTTTTTAAAAATATTCTTATCTAAAATTAAGTATTGTTAATTATTATTTGTTTTAATTATATATGTATATAATTTAATAATTATATATTATTATATAAATTACATTACAATATATATATTATAATGTACAATAAATATACATATATATTTCATCTTAGATTCAAACTTTTCAAACTTTTTAAATTAGGCCATATAGATATGAGAATTTCATACAACTTATGTACCATCAATTACGTCTGACTTAGGATATACTAAAAATTGTTGAGACGTAATTCATAAACAGCAAGTTTATTAAACATTTTGTAAGTATACAAAACACTTACATATAATATAATTTTTGTGAAAAAGCAGAGTATGGACATAAAGAATTTATATATATATAACAAAATAAGTATCTAATATTAAAAGAATGATATTTTTAGAACTGAGTTTTAGACATTATGATTTATTTTATTTGTATTTATTAATCCCAACTTTTTACACGCAATTCAGGATCTAAAATGCTCCAATTTGGTGAATGCTTTTCATTAGATAACCAATTAAAATCATCAACACAATTCCAATTATTTATTTTTGGATCAAGTCCAGCTAAATTAAAGTGATTTGCTTGATCTTCATAAGACCAATTATAAGGTGCTACACGTATTTTTGTACAATCTTCTATAATTGACCTACTTGTAACATGTATATAAATAGTACAATCTATTGAAGAATGTAATCGAAGTTGTTGACATGCAAAAGCAAATACACATTCATTACAATCATGTGCAAATACAGATGATGTTACTGGTCCAACTAATACAGTACACTGTTTTAAGTTTACCATATGTAAAGTACTAGGTGTACCATAAATTCGTATTGTACATCGAATTAAATCAGAAAGTAAAATATCATTTTTATTCACATTTTCAGCATCCAAAACTAATTGTTCATTAACTTTTCCCAATAACATACAAGCACTATCTCCATATTTACTTGATAATTTATGATTCTGCTTTGCAGAACCATTTACAATTCCTTCTGAAATTTTTAAATCTTTTAAACCATCTGTCATATCATGTGTTTTGTCAGATGTCTTTTTCACAACTCTCCGATTTTTAAAACCAAATTTTTTCTTAGGTAATAATTTTATTTCTAAATCAGAAGCTTCATTTTCTAATAATTGTAAGTTTTCTTGTGCTCTTCTAATATCATAAACTTTTAAAAACATTTTTGATTGAGATAAATAATTCTTAAGCATTTGAATTTCCTTATTTATTTTATCAAATATTCCAGGAAGAGCTGATGTGGGAGCATTAGATGCATCATCTAACATATCTTTAATTTGTTTACATGATGAATAAAATGTATCTTTAAAATAACTGCTTTGTTCAGATTCAACAGCTAAAGATTGCCTTTCTTCTCTTCGTCTTTCAATAACATTTTTTCTTTCACGATCTCTTTTAGTAATACGATCTGGTAAACTACCTTCTATTAGAGGAGGAGAATCCATATTGCACTTTCAATATTGTTTTTTCTTTTTTAAATTATATTTTGTATAACATTCAACTTTGAATATTTATTATTTTCAATGAAAAATTTATCTTCATTAATAGGTTATTTTAATAAATTTAAAATATTTAAAGTCTTTTACATAAAAACTGAAAAATATAAAAAAATATTCACAATTAATTTATGTTAATAAATATACAATTGTCATATAAAACAACATTTAACATATATTTAATATTTATTTAACATATTAAATTAATAGAATGTAAATACAAATAAAAATTATTTACATAATTTCAATATATTTTATTAAATAATTTATTAAAATAATATACAACTTTTTAAAAAATATAAAAATAATAAATTTAAAAATAATTTCATAAAATGTTAAGCATGAACAAATATAAAATTAAGCATGAACAAACCTGTTAAATACATTCTATATATAATATTTATATCATATTATATCAAAGTATACAAATACCTGTCTTTAAGAATCAATCTGTGAAGAATATGTTAAACCATCACTACCTATTAAAATTGATGAAAGTTTTACAAACTTCATAAAATTTAACTTTCATTTTGTTGCTGCCACAGTGTGAGATCCGTTAATTTGATGTTTTTGTTATATATTTTTTCTTCCAGTTTATAATAACCTTCTAGTAGCATTGGAAATTTTTTATGAACATAATATCTGCAATCTAATATTTATGACATTCATTTCAATAATTTTCTAAAGATATTTATAAAAATTTAATCAATTGTAAATTGTTGTATAATATAATACATTATTTTATAATAGTATGAATAAAGTTTCAATAAAATGCACAAAAATTATATTATGATCATTCATAATGTTTTTCGTATGTCTTTTTTATATGTTTTCTTATGTTTTTTTATAATAGTTGTTATTACTTGTTACAATATCTAATTGTATTTCAAGTGTAAATAACCTATAGTGTGAAAATATTACAAAATATATAGCTTATTTACCGGTAACATATAACTTACCTTGAAACGTATATAAAAATTGCCAAACTATTGAAAATCCAAAGAAACATACAATTTCAGCACAAATAATTATTTTTATTATATTTTTCTTCTTTGGAAGTATCTTTGGATACTTGTGAAGCATACTAGCTAACTATACGATTTCCTAAAATGGAAATTATCAATACGGCAAAGAACGATGTATTTCTCGAGGTATCGAGGGATAGTTACTTCGATAGGAACAAGTAAAGCAATCTTACATGTTTTACCCTCGTTATGCAACACTCGAAAGAACAATTATTCTATTCGATATATTTTTTCGATATAAATAGCGGAAAATTTAAAGATACACAAATACCTATATAATATATAGATAATAGTAAAATAAATGTTAATAAATAATTATTTATAAGAAAATTATTTTTTATAATAACTTTTTTTTATTATGCGATAGGTATAAAGCTATATGCCAATTTTATATTGATATATTAAAGAATTTTATTATAATCAAATATACAGCAAGAGACATATAAGATCGCAATCTAAAATATCTCCATTATTTTTAGTGGCATGAAAAATATTTAAAGGAGGAATGTTTAATTTAAAGAGACAAATAATACAATAATTAGTTTTTGATGTCATAGGAGATAGGTTTAATTATAAATAAAATATACTTAGGACGGAAAAATTTAAAATATAATATAGTTTTTGTCTTATAAATACAACTTTATATATATTTGAACTTTAAAATATACGAATTTATTTTAAAATATTTAAATTTGAAAAATAAAGAAAAATACAAATATATAATTTTTATGATTATTTGCTCCTTGTTTGATTATCGATTAAAATTTCTTCAAATCCTCCTTTAAAAATTTTTGTTCATTACCAAAAAATAGTGTTCCTATCTTAAGTGACTTGTCTTATTTAACTAATAGTAATAATATTCTACTTATTTTTTATATTTGCTTGTCTAATAATAACGATATCATCAAATCGACCGTAAACTTATCAACAAAGGATAATTTACAATATAAAATATTAATTCTTATATTTGTAATTAAATAAATATAATAGGGAAATTGACAGTATGTAAAATTTATTTCGCCTTATTTAGGCCTTTTAAAAAAAAATGTTTTATTTTAAACGGATATTAAATATATGTATATGGTATATTTTTAAATTTAATATCGTGTATCATACATAGTTTATTCTTTTATATTTCACTATGAAAATATATAAATAAATTTGAAAACATTAATTGAGAATAATATATTATAATAAACTTTTTTCATAACATAACATTTTATGTATAAAATAGCGATATAATTTAATAGTGTACAGATTATGTTTGAAAGTGCAGAGCATTGTATCTATGGAAATAGCCTAATTTAAAGACTGTAGAAGAATATTTATTGTACAGCTTTTCATATATAAGCATAGACAAAGTAGTGGGAAATGTGTTTTTAAAAAATCATTAAAAGTGCACCTGCAATTAGTATTTGTTATATATATAGCAATAAAAAAATAATTGTCAAGATAACTTTTCTTATGATTTGTACAGGAAATGATGTAATTTCTTTTTATTTAATCCTCTTATATATCAAGTATTCAAAGTTAAGCACAAATTCTGTATCAAAATTTTGTTTACTTTTAACATTATTAATGCAAAATTATGATATTAACCTATTATTAAATTTATTACAATTTTTTAAATCTATAATAGTAATTAATAGAGTAATATCTTAGTAAAATAACTTGTTATACGATGTAGGTTATATTTTAAAAGATTATGAAGTACATATTCGTTTCTAAAAATAAGAAATGTCTGTTATTCGAAAAATAGAAAATATTCGTTATTATACATACTATGCATAAACAAATTCTTATTCACATATCTATCCGACTCTTTAAAGTCTAGTTTATTTAAAATACTTTGGATAAATTATAAGTAACACAAACAATTAATTCACACATTATTGGTCTCAAATCATACAATTAACATCTAATATTACGCACTTTAATATAACATATCTATATTAGATATTTTAAGAACAAACACACACTGCTATTATAACAAACGGCAGTTTTTTGCATAAAACCATATATTTATCATTTTATATACATACGAAATAAGAAACTAAAATCTAAAAATTTAAGAAATATAGGATAATAATGTACATAAAGTTTTGTCAACAAGTTTTCTTGATAAAATAAATTGATTGTAAATCTAAATGTAATAGCTGTTTTAACAAACAATTTCCATTGCACTGCAAAAACGCAAATTTGTATGAAGATATTAGTTTATACTTATATGTTATTATACTTTACTTAATTTTGTTAAAATTTCAATACCTGGTCCAACACAAGATAATACTATTCAAAAAATAGTTATTTTGAATTATTCATTTTATATTTTCTATTATAAATTAAATCTTAAAAAAAATTTTTTTTTACATTGCAAGATTCTATGAAACATTTTTGCCCCTTATTTACATAAAATAATTTAAATGATTAACTTTTTATACAAATTTCTATATTTAATTTGTCAAACATGACATATCTGGTATATCAAGTGTCATAAATATAGAAAAGAAGAATTTTAATAACTTCTTTATTGTTTAGAAAAGCTATATTTATAGAAATATTTGACAACAAATATAAAAATATTTAATTATTAGAGACAATTTATTATCACTTTATAAATATTGCAAATAACTGAAAAGAAAAAATATTATTTATGACTGAGATTTATATTAAATTTGAATGTTATTTATAATTAATTTTTAAGTGAAATCAATTATTATTTGTTTCATATTGCAAATTATATCAAATTATAAAAAAATTTTGAAAACTTTCAATTAGTGCTTATAAAGTGCTAAGGCACCACAGGTAAATGCAAATGATAATAGTGATTAGTATTACATTATCTTACTACAATTTTAGGGGCGTAAACTACAGACATTTCCTTCGCATGTAAACTTTTCTTGTAATGTAAACATTTTTATATTATCTGTTATGAATGCATTTGTACGCATATACTCTACATCTTCTGATACTGTGAGACCTCCAGTTTGGTTTTTATTATTTATCAAATTTATATTTATTCAACAAAGGAAAAACAAAAAAAAAATATAATTTGTATTTCATACATTTTTTTTTTTTATATTTATTCATGAAGAAGTCACTTAAGAAAAATAACCAGTACAATTTGCTATGAATAAAACAAAAATTTACATGTCATGTAAAAGCATAAAAACATAAAAGATAATAAAAATGCTATAATGTTTAATATGTTCGAAACAACAATTATTCATAGCAATTTAGTTTTGATTTTTGATTATAATTTAAAAACATTATTTTAACTATAAAAAACAATTATCATTTCTTTGCAATAATAAAATTTAAAATACTAGTAATGAATGAAATGCGGCATATAGAGATACTTGAGCTATATTAAGGAACTAATGCTTTAAAATAAATGTTCAAAATTTATGTATACCGATGTTATATTAAAATTTTTATGAACGTGAAAATATTAAGGCAAATGTAATATTTATAAATTTTTTGATACTCAGTACATATATTTTAATAATATAAAATCACAGTACTGAATAAAGGTACTAATATCAGGATTCATGCTCAACTTTCAAATCCAGTTTATTTTATTTATATTAAAATCGTTAAATTTGTGAATTTCCGATTAATCTCGCATCAAACTGTACGTCTCATAACAGAGTTCAAATTGTTTATAAACTTTATAATTTATCTCACTTAGTCTCATTAAATTATTTACTGAAATTAAATTTCTCTTCATATATTTATATAATTTCTACATTTTTTTATCATGTTTTACGACATCTGTATACAATTTGAAACATACAATATTAATGTAAGATGGCAGTTACATATATAGTGAAAAACGAGAATAGTATCACCTTCATCAATGATTAAAAAAATTAATTAGAAATTCATTAAGCATGAAATCGTTATTTACAACTTTTTTATTTTTAGAAAGATTAAATTTGACACAGTTCTGTCAAAACAAGATTTTTTTATAATGATCTCGCAAAATCACAAATTTTATCTTGTTGCAACGTTTTTTACTTTGTTTAATGCTTGTTATTGCACGTTAATTTTTCTTTTTACATCAATGCTACGACGGAATTTGATGAATTTCTATTTTGTCATAACTTATATTTATACCAAGATATTATGCTGTTCTTTTTAAGAGTTTACATTATTATTTTATATTGATAAATCGTTCAAATTTAATTTTGACAAACAAATAAATCATAAGATTTCATATAAAATTTGTTAATAAAGAAAAAATTGATTTTCAAATAACACCTGATCATTAGTTGTTTAATCAATCAGCAGATGATGCTAACACATCTCTCATTTACTCTCAATAGTAGTCATTTACGCAGACTTACAGTAATGAGGCATAAAGAGATAGCTGCTGGGGGCAGGAAAGAGTCAATATGACGATCAATATGACAGTCTTTTGAACACCATGAGGTCATGGGAACACTGATATACTGTAGTACGCTACGATACCATTTCATGCCATCCACTACCATTTGAGGAGTTGCTTTCTAATGGAACTAAAATTTAAATAAACAATTTATATAAATTCATAAAATATTTGATGACATTTAAGAAAATTATTGATATTTTTATATTTATAAAAATTTTATTAAGTTTATATATTTTTATATATTTTTGTATATTTAAAAAAGTTTAATAAACTTACCAGTCTTGTCACTATCAACTTTTTCTGGAGATGATGATCTCGGTCCCCATATTCTCACTGTACAGTCATCTGATACTGAAGCCATCATTTGATGATATACAGGATTCCATGAAACACAATTTACTGTTCTACTATGTCCTGTTAGAATTGCTATAGGTAATTCTCTTTTGATATGCCACACATATACTTTAGTATCTATAATAGAATTTAATATAATTATAAATTTGTTTATAACATTTAATTTCAAAAATGAAATATTTTTGTCAAACAAATTACCTTCACTACCAGATGCAATAAAATCTTGATTTACACCACCAAAACAACTATGGATTGTGAAATGTCCTTGAGTAACTCCTTGAAAACGTCTTACTAAACATCTATCTTGTAAATCCCAAAGATGTACACCTTGATTGGCTACATTAAGAAGCGCAAGTCGATCTGCTTTATTTACACTAAAGGACATCAGAGGATGATCTTCTTGTAATCTATAATATTAAATAATTTATTGAATATAATATGATTTTCATATTATATAAAAAAATTATATATAATTATAATTTTACATTGTAAAGTCACATAATTCGTCAAAATTATATCCCCGAATTCGATGATGTGAATCAGCAGCAAGAACCGTTTTTCCATCATTTTTACACCATAAACATTTTACTCTAACTCCTTCCCATGATTCTGAGACATTTCCTTCTATATCCTAAAATTTTATATTCAAATATTTAATATTCTATTTATTTCATTATATTGAAAACTATTATATTAAAAAATGATATGTTACAAATTGATAAAACTGCCCGCGAAGTCCTCCTGCTACAAATTTACGTGAATCAGGATACCAAGCACAAGCTGTAAGTGAATCATCAGTACTTTGAGTTACTGTTGCACGTAGTTCATAATCAGGTGGATCAATACTCCAAAGCCAAAGCTCTGGGCAATCTTCAGGACCACATGCAATTAAAAGACTACTATCGGGACTCCAAGCAATTAATGCTACTCCATAAGTATGGCCTTCTAATGTTTTTCTATGAGTTACTCTTAATGTTTCCTGTCATTAATAGAAAATTATTAGTTATCTAATAAAAAATTATTATTTCATTATAATTAATAATTTACATACTGGATCAACATCCCAAATAATTACTGTCATATCCTTAGAACCTGTAGCAAGTTTACGACCATCAGGAGAAAATTTACAATACCACACTTCATCACAATGATTATTGAGCACCTGTATAGTATGGCACGGGAATTGTTCTTTACTACAGCTGTGATCCACAAGCAGCGACACATTTTCTAAACTTGTCTAATTTATAACAGACATTGATCATAATTATATTAGATAATAGAATAGTTGACTATATAATATAAATTTAATAATAATTTTAAAAAATTAATAAAATAGTTTATTTATAGTTTTATTAATATTCAAAAATATTTAATTAATATATAAATATATAGAAATATATTTATATATTCAAACATCTTTAGAATGTTTATAACTTAATAAATAAATCTCAATTTTTGTTTGTCAATTTTTATATTTACTTTAAATTAGTCTTGATTTTTTAAAAGTGTGCAATGAATATATCAATATTTTGTATATATTTTTATACAATATTATATCTCTTTATTACTTAAATATGTATATATTATAAATAATATAAAGTATATAATAACAAATATAAAGTAATGTAATTAAAATAATAAAATGATATAATATTATGTAAATTTATTATGTATATAAAGGAAATTTTAGAAGTTATAATACAAATATTTTTACCTGAGTATGTGTTACATGGTATGTACACTGTTGATTTTGCATTTCCACAGCTTGGCACAAAAGAGAATGAAGGCGTCGTGGTGGTAACATAATGGAGGGTGGCAGATATTTCTGTAGTCTGTCCATTAAAGCAGCCCTCGAGACTGCGCCTTTGCCATCCCAGCCTGCACGTGTCTGTTAACAAGTGTCTATTTGCTAGTGATCAAATTTTCAGTAACAGGTTAGTTTCAGAATATTTTTATATCTATACAAAATTCAATATCTTTGAATGTTTATTAGTATATAAATAATATTGCAATAAAATATTTAATATCTATTTTATTATGTATATGTTTAGATTGGAATATTATTAAAAAAAATGTATAATAAAATGTATATAATATATATACATGTATATATGTATATACATGTATATATATATATACATATATATATATGTAAATATATATAATACCTGTAATTCATCACGCCCACTGCACATCATAAATGCAGACAACTGATGCACACGACCTGTATTATGTCCTAAAGGTGTGAGTTCGTTGCGTAAAACATGCAATGCTTCCATTACTAGTCCTTCTTCCAAATATTCTAAATATTTTTGTTCCAGTAATAAGAATTTCATCTCCTATAAATGAAAAGTATTATATATATATTAATATAATTATATATATAATTAATAATTAATTAATAATTAATAATATAATTTTATATATATATATAAAATTACACTTAAAAAACTTAATTTGATATTTACTATTAAACTTTGATTAGCTCCATTTAAAAATGTTTTAAGTTCACTAAGGTCGTGTTCTGCCTTTGTCCAGTCTCCATCCATAACATGTTGTCTAAATTTTGCAGCAGCTGGATGATCTAGACGACAACCTGATTCTTGCATGAGAAGATCAGCTGTACGACTGAAAAAGATGTTTCATATTTTTAATTCAATAGAGAATATAGAGAAAGATTATTTAATTTTATTAATTTTATTTAAAATTTAAGAAAACTTTGTAAATATTTATAATTTTTTATATATAATCTGAATTAAACATAATAAAAGAATAAAGATAATGATGATGCTAATAACAATAATCTCTATTATAATATAAGTTTAGGGATAAACTTATGTTCATCATGATGTATTTGCTTCTTTTTTAATGCCTACATTATAAAGCAAATATAACTTGCAGATACTGCTGACTATATTTCAAGGTTCTATAATTAGCTTTCTCCCACCACAGAGTATGCAGTCCAGATAGGTTGTGATACAATACTTCTGATAAATGCATGCATACAAAGAAAATTGAACAAACAAAGAAAATCTTCAAGATCTATTATAATAAAAGAAGAAATCTACTAAATTTAATCATTTTAACATAAATTTAACTTTTGATATTCACTTGATATTCAGCATAGGAACTTTATAAATCTTAATCATAATATACAAAAAATATATACTTTGTTTCTTTAAAATGATTCTTTATTACTAAAATTCAGCTAAATAAAAATCAAATTATGAGATACATACTTAAGTCCAACCGTCTTCAAATGTTGTCCAATGAGTCTCACAATATCTTGATTGGTTTTGTCCATTATTTTCGGCGGTCCCAAATTCTGATTTGTTTCCCCATTAACACCATTGATGTCATTATCCGATTCTGGTATCATGTTGCCATTTGCATGAGGTCCACCAGAGTCAGCTGTAGAGCCATTCTGCTGTAGCCCGGAGGAAATGCCACCGTTTGATGTCTGCTGTTGCATTATGCTGTCATGCACACGGAAATGTTACCCGTGATGGCAATAGTAGTCCAGAATATTAACAAGCATGTGTACTAATTGGTACATTCTATCTTGACTTAAGTATCTCTTCTTTTTTTTATTGCAAAAACTTTAAAATGCTATGTTTGTGTATAAAAGATCTATGACTATTCGATGGAAGGATTTCAAGAAATAAGAAAACCGCTTGATAGACAGCACATATGAAAGGAATCCGACGTCGATACGTCTTGAGATTCTGCAAGGAAGAAGATACACGTGAGAGCGTCATTACGAAGGGGGTAAGCCCCTTCGTTTGTTGACTACGCGCTCGCGATGATCTAGGGCCCTGATTGCGTTACCGATAGTTTTCCATCTCAGGATCGGTGTGGTGCTCGTCCGCTGGTCGTAGAGTAGTCGGGAGAGAACTACGAGACCTTTTGCACGGTGGCGGAGCGAGTCCACCGTCGTCTGACTCGCTGCTCGAGGCCAGGCTTATGCGCGTACCGCCCCGTTTTTCACACGATTATTGTCCCTAAGATCGTTGGTGGGGCTGGGGCTGGAGCACGCACGCAGCCACGGTTGCGTTGTACAGAAAACTCGTAGCCTCCCCCCTTTTTTTCCGCTTGTCTTCCTGACTAATACGTATGCCGTTTATCCCGTCGGACTTGCTGCCCGACGATGAGAAAACGAAGAAAAACAGAATTCTTGCACGCCTGCCAAAACGGATACGAACAATGACTGCTACACAGCTGATACTTGTTTAGATCGTCGTTTACGTCACACTGTGATCTTTGCAGATAGTTCCGCTGACCATGGCGCCCGCTATGTCCGCTCAGAAACGTTGATTTCCTAAGCTTATAAAATCTTTACTTACAATCATTACTGTAAGATGGCAGCACATACCTGTTAAAATATTATGTAGCGGGTAATTTAATTTATTTTTAAAAAATTTTATTCGAAAAAAATTTTGATTATCAATTTAATTATTTATACATGGAAAAAACTAAAAGTATTAATCATTTGCTATTGTTTAATTTTATTAATTCATTGCATATTGTAATCCTTTTTTTATTTAGCTAAATAAAGATAAATATATATATTTATTTTTATTTTTTAGTAGAGATTAAAAAAAAATTTTATAATTTATTTGAATAACTTAAAAATCTTTAAAGTTATTGATTATCAAAATGAATCCATTATTAATTTATTATTAAACAAATATATTATAATAAATTTCAAATTAATTAATTATAATAATAGAAAATTGCATAAAGAGATTTCAATTATGTTTCTTTTTTACTAATATAAATACAATATATATATATAATAAAAAATAAATACAATAAAACATATAATAAAACATTTATACAAAAATATTATTAATTATTTATATTAAATGTTCTAATTTACTTGGCAATAAAAAAGATTTAATCCAATTATAAAATGTTATAAATATTTAAAATAAATTTTATATATATATATATTTATAAGAATTTTAACTAATTTATTTAAAAAAAATTATTTTTACAATAAATTTAATCTATGCATATAAAAAAATTATATAAATCTTCGAAATTTAAGTACGATTTTTATATAATTTTTATTATATATTATATTATCGGCAAATTTCAATAATTTATATAATTCGCGAGTTTTATAAGTTGATTCCATTGTGAGGTTAGTTTGTCGAATATGGGAAGTCGGCGTGTGCCGCCAGTCAGTCAGTCGCCGGCCGCCGGTGCAGTATGTTGTGTTGGTGTTTTACTGCATCTTGTAAGTTTCGTATCACAAAACTGTGTCCTAAATTTCTGTAAGGTTACATCTATCATAATTACCAATAAAGTTAACAAATTTTATAGGAATTAAAATGTAGTAACGTTAGAATGGTTTTTCTGCGATTCGATTAACGTGTGAAAAAGAAATAAGAATTCGTTTTATTCGCATCGAAGTTCACGTGAGATTACTGAATTTCGTGTATGCGGCGGCAAACGTGCGATTTGTGTTGTGCTGTGCATTTTATAGTATCTTTACACAAAAGTGTTTATTCATTACGACCACCTGTTACGCGTCTAAAACAGGCTTCTTTGTGTTACGTTGGATTAACCGGATTACGTGCATCATCGGAATGTTCTTTATGCTCAGATAAATCATTAGGAACGGAAAGAAGAGGTAATCATTTTCTCATATTTTATGTTTAAATCATAAAATTAAATGTTTTGTAATTTTTATTATGATATAATCTCATATTTAAATATTTAAATATATAATGATCTTTTCGAATCCTTAATTGGCAACATGTTTAAATATTAGGACGCCATTTCAAAAGCGCGGGTAATGAAACTGGAATAATTTTAAAACATAATTTGTATAGGACATATGTCGATATATATATAATATATATAATTTCGATATATGTTTCTTGTTTATTAATGAAATACTCATAATTAAATAATTATTTTCTAAATTTGAATATTTGAATATATACAATATTTGCAAATATTATGTAATCCTTTTTATATTTATTTATAAAATTTGATCATTATTTTATTTGTTTTTATAATTAGCAAAAATATTTTATAATTAATATTTTATAATTAAGCAAAAATTTATTTGATCATATTAGCAGATTTTGAAATAATAATTTTATTGTAAAACAAATTGTAAAAAGTATACACACGTGTGATATTCATAAAGAGTTTTCTATAACCGACATGTATTTATAAATGTATAAGTCTATATATGCACATTTCGATGATTGCGACGATATTACCATTCAATAAAATGAATAGAACAATTGTAATGCAAAAAAGATTTACAAGAATTGACAAGATGAGATTGAAGAAAAAGATATATAATAATGACAATTGTTTCTGAAAATTCAAACAATTAATAATGTAAAAATTCAAATTGCTAAATATTCGAATTTAAAAATATAAAAATTTTGAATTATATTTAAAAAATTAAAGTATTCATAAATGTCGTATCTAAAAAATGATTTAAATTATTAAAGGAAAAAAATTCTAAATCATTAATTCTTAAAATTAAATGGATAAAAATATATAGTAAAATTTAAAAATTTATATTAATTACCGATATCAGAAATTTATATATATAATTTTAATTATCTAATTAGTATAATTAGCTAATCGTTAAGATAACTAAATCAAAAATGATCTAGCTATTGGATTGCAAGTGTTAATTACAATATTTTTTTAATTAATAATATACATTAAAATTATCAAATTTTTGTAATTCAAATAATATTCGAAATACTTTAAAACATCTTGAACCTATCGCTAGTTTACGGGACGGGAAGAGGTTGTTCATGGGAGAGGGCACATTCCACTGTGAATGCGCATGCGCATATTCCGACTCGCGGCACCCGCGCATTCGACCGCGTGTAGCCAGTCATATTGTTGAGGTTAACTTCTTCTAGTTTATATCTGGAAAAAGTAATTTCACAAAACGTGAATTGTATCTGAACATATCTTTGGGAAATTAGGTAAGCGTATTTCGTTAATAATTTTCACGAAATGAAACTTATAAATTTCTTATTTTTGAATTTTAGTATTAAGTCTATAATATCATGCATTTATTGCAATTAAAAATAAATCATTTTTTTCTTATTGAAAAATGAACGATATATATATATATTATTCATGAATGCGTATCTTTATTTTATTTTTAATTTTTAAAATAAATTATTTTCATAATTTTAAATAATAATTAACATTGATGAAATACAATATAAAATAAATTTAATATTAAAAAATATTATATTGAATATGATTTTGATTACAATTTTTTTTATTATATATATAATAATTCTTTTATGTTTTCAAAATTATTAATTATTTTTTTTTTTATTTTTTATATTAATTAACTTCGCTTTCAAATAGTAGTTTCAAAACTGATTTTATTTTATTTTTCATGCTATATACAAATTATATGTACAAGTTAAAAATGTTTATCTTTTTTATGATTTGAATCTCTTTGTATATATATATACTCGTATATATACTCGTTATAGTAAAATACTTGATTGTAGACATAGAACGGTTTTTCAATGCGGCATTCTTTTCAACTTTGGCTCGCCATATTGAATGTTAATACGTAGGAAACGGTAGCCGTGACTATCACCATAAATTATATATAGTTGAAAGTAGTTTAAACGCAATAAAATTCATCATTAATCCATTTTAATAAAATATTATATATATTACATATTTATTTATTTAATATTATATATTTTTGATTAGAATAAAGATAATAATTGTAATCAACAATATTTATTACTATTGTCGAATCGTTATTCGTAACATTTCAACTATTACATTCCATATCGTTATTTCTTTCATATATCGATATAGATACGTAAGAAAAAAGGGAAACGTGAATATATATATTCCTTTCGTTTAATGCAAAACCGCAGAACGCGGTATGTGTTGACCAAGTGTTCACGATATCGTAATTCACGTTATTATACTACCCATGTCGAGCAACCACGTTAGTTTTGTATCTTTCGCACCATTCTCTTCTTGTTGCTTTGTGCCTTTTATGTGTTTATCCTGCGTAAATATTACCCGTGCAAAATATTTTTCGAGGCTACGTTGGAGGCCGTTGTGTGCTAGGGCAAATAATATTCAGGCACCTCTTTAGCCGACATTCGAGAGGTCGTCCAAACACTTTTTCATCTCGTACCAAAGCTGTTCGAACTATTCCAAGTATTCACGAGCTCGAAATCTTAACTTCGAAACGCATTTTATTGAATTCAAGGATAATTTTTATTATTTCAAAAAAAAAATTTCTCTAAATTTAAATAATCTAATATATTTTTTTTAATTATTTGAACGAATTCGATTTTTTTATAAGTTTTAGATTAGATTATTTATAATTTTGTATAAGGAAGAAAATTTTGTTATGCTTATATAAATTTAAAGAATTTTAGACTTGTATTTAAAATTGTATCGACAATTTATATATGTAATTTCATATAGAAATAATTGAATAAATTTCAAATTAATTTGTAATATAATCATAGTGACACAATTTTTTTAGAATCAAGTCGCGAGAATAAAAAAGTTAATTTAAATTTTGTAATATAAATATAAATATATTTTTGTGTATTAATTTTTGTAGACATGTATAGATATATATATATACATATCAATTAGTTTAAAAAACAAAAATTATATATAGAATTAATCAGATATAGTAATTAATGATAAATATCAAAAATGAATGAATGAAAAATTCGGATAATATTCAAAATATAATCAGAAAATATTTTTTTTTCCATTTCTTCTTGGAAAAGTAACAATTTTGTCTAATATAGCAACTCGTTGAAATCTCATCTTGATTTTACGAGCAGTTTAGCCTGGAATTTATCATTTCTAGGATCCACTTAAAGTTCCAATCTGACGATGTTTCCTGGAACGTGTGTATAATAATCATGTCTGTGATATTCTTTCAACATATTTTCACTTCTTCCAATTCTATTCGAAAAGAAAGTAATGATACGCTAGTCGATACTATGGTCGAAGAACAAGAGAAATTCTTTGTCCCGGAAAAAATTAGCTTGTCCATCGAGATCATAAATTTCTTCGAAACCAAACGATAATGATCATCATTCGAGAAAGCCTCGAAGGAAAATGGAATGATTCTTTTTTCTTTTGGTTTCTAAATTTTTCTTTCTTTCTTTCTTTCTTTCTTTCTTTTTTTAAAATTATTAGAATGGTATGGAAAGGCCGAACGTACCGAAAGTGGCCAAGAATTCCGAGCTATTTTTCTCGAGGAAATCACAAAGAATGTGGCCGAAGGTAAAACGCGCAGGTGCTCGAGGTTCTCATCTCTCTTTCTCTTCTGTTCAGGTCAATTCTCCTTCATTCCTTTCATTTTCTTTCTTCTTCTTTCTTCCACGCAACCTTCCCTTCGGTTGTAAAAATTGTCTACGAAGGTCTAAATATTCGGAGGATACCGTGGGGTGATTATAATTCTTGGGCTGAAGTTGCCTCGGAACAGAGGAATGCCGAGGGGCGGCTAAGACAAAGCGCCATCTTTTGCTTCGCCCTTTATCTCTTCAGCACTGAAGATTAGTATCTATAGTCGGACGACAGATGGTGGTCGGTAGCTACACAATCCAGATTCTATATAAAGTCTGAAACCAGCGGAGAACTTCTTATTCTCTTTCTTCCTTCCTTCCTTCCTTCTTTCCCTTTTCTTCATTGTCTACCTATGCTTTTTCTCTTTCTCTCTTTTCTTTATATATTTTTTTCCTTCTCTTATATTTTAATAATCGAAGATACGGAACAATCATCGAACGTATCACTCGATCAATACGAATTCACGAATCGAAACGCGAAATGGAAATCTAATTATGTCCAAATTACGAATACCAAATTTTTATTACCATACAATATTATCCCGTGTACCCATGATGCCGATTATTATTGCGATTTATTCGTATTACGCGGATAAACGATACTACAGGACTAGTGATCCGAAAAAAAGAAGAGAGAAAAAGGTTCGTCCGAAAATTTATGAGAGACCGCCGTGAGCTATTATTGCTCAATAAGACGCTTAAATATCTGATAACAGTACCGGTAATCAGTGTCGAAGGGAACGGAATCGGGGCGATGTTTTCGAGTTTCGTAAGATTGCAAGCAGGCAAAGCAGAAGGGCATTTTTAGTGGTAACGGCTTTTGCGAATTTTCGGCACGGGACAGCTGATGTATTCTGGCTTAACACATGCTTTCGTCCTCTGGGAGGCAGTTTGGAGGGGGCTCGATCGGGAAACGTAATCATCGAGGGGAATATTGGCCCGGGCTAATCGGCCTGGACCGATCCAACCTCCTCTCTTCCCGTATAAACTCCATTCTCGAGAAATTCGCGATGGCTACGAAAGGCGCGCGCGTATCGGGGTGTCTGCGATTATCATAATTATATCTCGATGCGATGAGTCATACTCGTATAGGTGTGCTCGTAACACACGGACGGAGAAAGAGAGTGAAGAACGAAGGATCGTTTCGTATCCGATGTCCGATGCTGTTGCTTGCACCGTTTCGAATCGCTTACACGAAACCAGTACGATCGTTCGTGCATTCTTTCATTCTCTCGCTGGCTGCCAGTATAGGAAACGCGATCACGTACTACACCTTACTACACACAAGGTGATACAATAGAATTTTGATCATTCGTCTTCTCTGGATATTGGATGAAAATTACTGTTATTGGATGGAATAGAATAGAAGTGGTTAAAATTAAAAATCAACTTTTTAAAGGTAAATATTTTATGAAAAATTCGAAATTGAGTTAGGAAAAAATTTTGTCTACCTCCAAAAAGATTGTTATACATGAAAGAAGTAGAGTTCGTGCTTGGAAAGCATCTTATCTCGTACGACGAGTTAGATTTATTTTAGAAATTTCTTTATCGCGGCTGAAAAATGTGGAATCTCGTCTCGAAAAGAAGAAAGATTCCGTATTGATAATTTCATAGAACGAAACGAGATATTTAGTTAATTGAAATTATTTTCGAAGAAGCGAAGAGAGAAAAAACTTTATATTCGTGTAAATATTCCTCTTGAGTTTAAAAATTTTTTGAATATAGTCATATTTCGAAAATCACGAAATAAACGAAGGTAAACACACGGAATACTTTATTATCTGATACTGAGCAATGAAATGTTAATTTACAAGCTTAACATTTCGGCTAAAAAAAAAATGACGATGTCTGCTTTTTCATTATTTGACTCATTAATGACGTTCCTAAATTCCTATTTATAAATGTAAATATTAATAAATAAATATTTCATACTTTTGTAAAAAAAACTCGATCGTTTTAAATGAAAATTAAATGACAAAATAATAAAAAGGAACATTACATGTACAATTTTTACCTTTCGTATCTTTTTTCCCGCTATGAAACGATCGACAATCGTTTGATATTCATGATGAAATGTAAAACAGCATTACACGTAGTACGTTCTACGTACGGAGTAGAATTTACAGATCGCCGTGTTCGACCTGCATAATCCTTGTGCACGATCCATAATGCATCGATGAGCACCGCCTGCCTGATCACAATTTATAATTTATTGCCAAGTTACGAACCATCTCCTGCAGCTTTTTCTCTCTTGCCTTCCCGGGCACGTTGATTGTTGTTGGAAGTCTGGTAGTTAGCAGCTTCTCTCTCGCAGAGCATGTTGTGGAATTCCGTTGATTTAAATGGCGCTCAAGGTAACCGCTTCGATTGAATTTACGTCCGTGGCTTTTCTCCACGTCTTGTTATTTACACGAGAATATTACGAACGCGGAATTTCTTCGCGCTTCTCGTTTAACATAGAAACCGAGACGAGCATAATTCTTTGTCGTTTTAAAAACAGTTAGAGAGATTAGAGCGCTTTATATAATGACGATTTTGATCGATATTCCATTTTAACATTATATTCGATTTTTAATACATCGAACGTATCATTTTACATTTGTGATATCGCAAATATAAAAATAATCAGAACCAATAATGAGAGAACCATTTGGATTAAAATTTTTAAATAGATATTCCGATCGTTGAATAGTTTTTAAATTTTAAAATCGAGTACATAAACTAATACTTGAATTTCCAAATGACAAATAGCAGGCTAAGAAATCGGATCGATCTGAGTCGAAATAAGTTTAAATACGTTTCAGATTGATCGAAAATCTTCTCTCTCTCTCTCTCTATATATATATATATATATATATATACTCCGAGTCGAATTAAAATTCTCCTACTCAGCTCTCGAATAACTCTCGCATCTATCATATACGCGCGCAAGGTAAATTATAATTTACGTTCCCATCGAGCAACTTTTTCACTTTTTATTATCGAATAATTTACATAATCCGAAATGCATCGAATAATAACTCGGTATATCCCGCATATATAATGCGATATTCGATCGTATAAAATCCATTCAAAGTTACACGTTTCGGGTGCCGGGGTGAACTTTACGCGGCAAGAAACCTTCGGTATCCCAATCCAATATTTTTCGGTACCCGCATGGAGCCCGGCATAGCGCACGCCATCGCGTCCGCCACAGCGCTCGCTGCGTTTGTCGCGCATAAATATCGAACGGCGTCGAGTAAAAAAATAGCGCTTTACGCACCATGTGAATACGCTTCGCGGAAAGTTCACGCGGAATAATTGGTCGTACACGCGGTGGAATAACTTACAAACACCACCACCTCTTTCCCCTCCCCGCTTCCCTCCTCCTCCTCCTCCCCTCCCCTTTGATAAGGCGATTTCTCAGGAGCCCATCGCGAAGGCATCTCTCAATTTATGTGGTACCATCATTGATATTCCGTGGAGAGCACGACTCCTCTCGGGTAAAGTTAGGGGAGAACGTGCCATAGAAAGGAATTTATGCGAAGGGCTTGCGGTGTTCCGACCTTCACGGTCACGTTGCAGCCGGACCTCAAACCGCACGAAGGTTATTCCGAACAATTCCACGTCTTGTCTCCGAGTCGCAAGGACCGGGTCACATATAGAATAGAACAAACACTATTGTGAACCCGCCTTTCGAGCACGCGCGCGTGCGGTGCGATTTTTATCGCGGTTCGGCGATACAAAAATTCCAATGGCTATTTAAAGCCTCTCTCTCTTTCTCTCTCTCTGCTCTATTGTTCGAAATAATTTCCTTTTTTTTTTCGAATAGAAAAAGTCTTTTATAGATCATAAATCGAAAGGAGGAGGGGAAAAAAGAGATCTTCGAGTATGATCCTTCGTAGATAGATAGATCAAATTCAAGTTACAAGATATGTGTAATTAAATTTATTCAACAACTAAGGTACGCTTTGAATCTACTAATCTTTTAAAAAGAATAGAAAGATGTGTCGGTTCGGCTGGCTCGCTCGAAAATCGAACCCCTCTTCCCCCACTCCCCCTTCCTTTTCTTGTCTCTCCTCTCTCGATTACAATTTCAGATCGATTCATACATCAATGAGCGGACATAAATCGCTTTTACCGTAAACAGTGAACAATGGGCATCGCGATAAAAATAATTCTGGAGAAGCTTGGAGGCAGAGAGCGGTCCGTTGTGCTCGCGCGTTCGTATCCATGCACATGCGCGCATGTACACACACACACACACACACGTGCGTACATACACAAAAGCTAAGGCATCTCCTCTGAAAGGTATACGCGTCTTTCTCGGTAGAAATGGCAAGGAACGCGAGAACTACTCGTTATGCATCCGAGTAGTGTGGATAGGGGAGGGCTCGTACGATCGGGCCTCGGAATCGTCGTGGATTCTGTTTCTTCGTTCTGCTCTCGACGGAGGAAAAGAAACCCGCTGGCAAGCCCGATCGTGGCTCGAACGGGTGTGAATGCCCGTACGTGCCAGAAACGAATAATGAAGCCGCGGTACGATCCACGATAAAACCTGATGCCGTTGGAACGCCACTCACGTACGAATCCTTTACCTTGTACCCGATTTGCGAGCGAGCTGGTCAACATTGCCGTGCCTACGAGCCACGTTGCCCCGAGACTCGGATCGTTCCTGCTCCCCTTCGTGCGTATCGTGTGTGTCTCTTCGTAGACCGGCTACGATAAACTTTCACGCGTATACAGGATGTTTCAGTTTATTTTTTCCTTTTTTTTTTTTTCTCTCCTCCTTTTTTGGTTTAGGTTTCGTTAGAGATTGTACTCTGCGAGATGCGAGAGAATTTTGAAATAAAATATTAAAATTAAGAGTGGAGTAATTGATTAAAAAAGAAGTTAATTGAAATTTTGTAGGATAATCATATATTGATTGGTAATTTATTTTTAGCATATTATGGTAATCTTGAATTACTATGTTCTTTTTGCTTTTGTTGTGACTTTTTAATAAAGTTAAGAAGGAAAAGTCTGTATTTAAATCTTTTTATATTTACGTAATATTTTTTTGTTTATATCTATAGAACATACGAAATTTGGGAAAAAATTATGAACAACATTCTATATGTATATACATGATATGTTGAATTGTACAATTTTTTTCCATTAAAAGTGATTCAATCCTCCTTACGTAATACATTTTGTCAAATTTGTTTTCATAGCTATTCTTTTTTCCTTTGAAGAAATTTTCATTTTTTTATTTATACATCGTAATTATTCGATATTTCCTATTCTGTTCTTATAAAATAAGATAGTCTCTTAAGAAATAAATAATAATAGTATATCTTTTTAACATTTTATCGTAATAACTTCGGTATTATTGAAATCAACTTTATTCTTACGTCTTACGTGGAATCGTTTGTTAAATAAGGAGAGAAATCGTATATAATGTTTGGTAAGGAATTAAAGGAAAAAAGGAAAAAAAAATCAGTAGAATTTTACGCGAAGAAACCTTGAATAATATGGCTTGTAATATTTCGCGGAGATTCGAAGAAGCAAATTGATCGAGAATTGAAAATTTGAGAACTGGAAGAATATTGAGAATTTTAATCTTATACGATATCTATATGACAAGTATGTATAATATTTACAATGGTAAGAAAGGTGTGACACCCTGGTATTTTTTTTTTTTTTTTTTTGAGGTTATCGACTCTTATCGAGTCGTATATGGGACTTTACGACTAATGGTTCTAAAACGGTTCTAAAATATAGCAATAGTGAAACTCCTTTGCAATTCAAAGAAGAAAAATTTGTTTATTTTTAAAAGAAACGAGAAAATACGACAACAATTTATTTCTAATTTTCTTGAAAAATTTGTTTGATCTCTATAATGGCTTCAATCATTTATTTACCCATAGAAGATTAGTTTAATAAATCTCAATTGGACATATAAAAAAGAAGATTTAATATTTTCGGATAATAATATTCTGTTTATTTCAATATCGAATCTCGAGGACCTAGAACATTTGAATTTTATATTTATGCATTTGTTGTAGTATCGAGAACATCAAGATTTCAAGAACGAGTTAATATGTATCCAATTATGCTCTCGTTCGTTCCCTTTCTCAAACACGATCGCCAGATACGGTTCGTAAAATGTTAAAATTGCTTCAAAATTAGCCAACTAACGCCCAAGTTTGGCTTGACAAACGTGAGATACGATCGCGTGGCGTTAAGCCGCGTATTCACGGGTCGCACAACTGGTTCATGAATGTTTACGAGCTACTTGATCGGTCGATGGAGACGCGAACGATGCAACGCTGGCAAATGATCGTCAACATTTGTACGTGTTTCCAAATGGTGTCCACATACTCCTCCACGACATTACATGAATCAAAACATGAAATTTCTTATTTGTGTGCGCTCGAATGAAGACGAAATAAATGAAAAAAAACTTTCTTCGTCAGAAGAAATAAAGAAAAGTAGATCAGAAGATTTTTTTCTCGTGCAATTTCTCACTTCACTATTCCACGCTTCTTCGCATTGTCAGGAGGAAAGAATGATTTATCGAATAAATTTCCACACGTTACATTTCCGTTACGTTTCCGCTTTGCTTTCTCCTGTGGCCTTTTTTTTTTTCTTTCAAAAAATATCCTCGTCCCTCTACGTGGAATTCGAGCATCCGGCAATACCGGATCGGCTCCCTCGTGGCCGATACGGGCCTGTCTTCGAATTCAAGCAACGTAGACCGGCCACGTCCGCAATGTCCACCCACGTAGCGGCCGAACAGCAGAAAAGAAGGGAGGAGAAAGGGAGAGGGGGTTGATTGTGCGTCTCCTATCTGCCCCTGAAAATTCATTGCTTCTTGCGCCGTTTTCCACCCGGCGGGGTTATTAACGGCGCACTCGGAGCGCCCTACGGAGTCGCGAGTTATACGATGGAATTTATACGTACTTAAACGCGCTATTATCGTCCTTTGCACGAGATCGCGTGGGCGCGCGTGACAGTAACTGCTGGACTTGCGGGGAAGACGTAACACACTGTGCATTCGAAAGTCCATGCCATCCTCGAGTCTCGAGACTCCTCTTTTCTTTTCTTTTTTTTCTCTCTCTCTCTCTCTTCCCCCGTTTCGCGCGAAAACCTCGCGTGCACCGATAAAACTAACGAGATTCGAGAAGAATCTTGGATGCTCGCGAAATTAATATGTACCTTTGAATAAATTGTAAATTTTAATCGTGATATTAATCTTTTAATTCGTACTTAAAAATATTGGGAATTTTTTTCTTTGAAATATTTTCCTCTCAGAGATGGTAATATTGAAATAAATCAAGAAAATATTGGATGTCTTTTTTATTACGTATGATTAATAACGTGTGGTTAATAGCAGTGTACACTGAGCTCTTGCTTTGATCGTAATCATAGGTATATCCATTTTTTTTTTTCGTTTTTATTCGATCAACATCGATAATGTTGCCAGTTTGAAGCTTTTTATCGGTATTTTATTAAAATGAGATGAATTTTTTTTAATTTTTACGATCGGTAAATGATGGAACAGGAGAGTTTTAAAATTGTTCCAAATATAGATAGACGGCGCCAGAAACGCTATTAGAAAATTAAAAGATCTCGGCTATAAGATCCATGAAATATTCATGCGTGATATTCGTAACGTATCGTGAGTATCGAGAAACTTGGGTAGCCGGTGAAAGTACAGAGACTCCAACATGCCATTCTATACATGTATACATATATCCTTTAAAATAATAATATGACATATAGTGTGTCAATGCACCGCAGAATATCTTTTGCGTGCCAAGTGAAAAATTGGCGTAAATGCCAAACATCTTTCGTTCTTTTATAAATATCTTCTTTTCCATTAGAAACACAATCGAGAGATAAATTCAAGTGGTTAGGAAAAATAACATTTGTGATGAATAATTTCTAGGTGTGAAGATTACAATTACGCAATTTGCAATGAAGAAACAACGTTGTATATTTATTTCTTTACAAAATACACATATATATTCGTAATAAATTGCGTAAAAAAATTTTACGCTTCGTTCTGGATTTTGTAACGAAATATCCGGGAAACGTCGGGTCTTTCGGTGTATTAATCCGAACCTGGGTGCAGGGTGCAGTATGCACTCGGAATGCAGCTCTCAAAGTGGGCTGCTCTTGGCTATCGGCGTGCATCGTGGAACTTGGCTACCTGGTGAAAGTACCTCCACCTTCGCAGCGTCTGCATGCATGTACATCGATGCACGTACAAGAATTGCTCGCACACATTGAACGCGGCTCGTACGTATACTTGCTTGCGTGTACGAGCATGAGGTGAGATACTGCCAGATAGCGTGGCACGTAGTGTCAATGTACTCCATTGTGTCATCCGTCACGGCCTGTGAGATAACGTGGTTCCGTAGCGATGGCTATGACCCGACCTACGAAATAAACAATCTTCCCACGAATTAGGGAAGAAATGCTTGAGCCATTCGTTCTTGAATGTTGAAGTTTTTATAAAGAGAGACCGATAACTGAAGCATAACCGATTCTATGTAATTATAAGCGAAATTCCAGTTTCTACGTACAGATTAAATTTCTATAAATTCACGACTGCTCGTTCGTAACATCATGCTGTGCACGAAGCGATCAAGTATCGACGAATGTTACATTCCCGTACAAATTTTTCGCTCTCGCGTTATTATCGAGATTAGGAACGATTACACGTCGAAATTTATTACACCGGGATTCCACGGACGTTCTTTTAACCAGGTTGACCGATTAATGCGCGCATTAACAGGCGTCTATGGTCTAATTAACATCGTGCTTGAAGGCGCGATTATCTCGCACCATCCACGATAGGTTATATCTATCTGTCGATTTATCGGCATCTACTTAACGCGCCTGCGCGTGCACGTCCCTGTGTGCACGTGTACGACGCCTACGCATACAACCTTTCGCCGGTAATGTACGCGTATGCGCGCCACTTATACGCCCGGCGAAGCATAATCGAGCATAACTCCCTTATATTTTATACGACAGGCGTGTACACCACAACTGTGGTCATTACGTGACTTATGCAATTTCTTGATCTTTAGTTATCTTTACGCATTCCAGCTTCCTAGGCGTGGACCGAGTTGTCCGCGTCTCCTACGCTTTTGTTCCATCATTTATCGCGGTGTGCACCTTATTGGCGCCATTACTCTGTAATTAGCGTTCCTTAACGTTGCACGTTAAAGGTATACATCTTTTTGTTTATACAGGCCCGGCTTTGATTAACTTGCTCGCGGGTTATAATGGACGTTTACCATTCACTACCACTTATGGAATCCTCCCATTTATTTACAGAACCATTTTACGAAGCTTCTGTAACTCGTCGTTCTATTTTCTCTTTCTTTGTTTTTAATTAACGTTGGTAAACGTTAACCCTAATGGCGGCATGCGTCGATAGCAGCATAGTGTAACGAATACCGCCGCTTTAAACTTTTCCATATTTTTCCACCCTTATTTTAAATCCCATTTATACTTCTTTTCGAGCAAATCACAGGCAGAACTCTGTTTTATGCCGGCTCGAGTTTTTACCTCGGACCAAATACGTGGAACGTGTATCGTTGAATTAACAGATCGTTTCGTTTCACTAATGCGCTATAATGGTGGTTCGTCGTCGTATCTTTTGGTCGTGATTGAAAGAATAGAATAGCGGGGAAGGGAGGGATGTGCGCCAGGACGGAGGAATACGTTTCTCTGACCGAAAGCACGTAACGCTGGCCGGCCGAGGGGGCAAGGCGACACGACCCCGGGCCCCGAGGAATTCGGCCCTTGTATCGAATTGACCTGCGTGCCTGCGGTTTCTTCCTGGCGTCGCGCTGTCGTCTGGCTCATTTTTTCATGTTCGTGCTTTCGCATCTCTGTTATTATAACTCGAATGGCACGAACGTCGTTATACGTTAACCGTATGGCTGCCGTATCCGGGAACTATCAAACTAACGACGCCTCGCCTGCGGCCGACCGGCCCAAAAATAGTCGGGGCCCCGCCGTATAATTACGATCACGGACTCCAGGATGTAGCCAGGCCGATTTAATTCGACTCTCTTCTCTCTGTTCTCGCCCGCGGGACACCAATCGATATATATATATATATACGTGCGTACAGATATATATCCCGTGCACAACAACACGTTCAACAATTGCTGTGGGTTCGTTTAATTCGTAATCTGAACTTCTCGTAAACTCGTTCGTTGCGTATTTCTCCTCTTCTTCCCTGAAATCTGGTACGCGCGGTATTCTTTTTAATGGGGATGGGAGAATTCTAGGCAGGTTTTCGCTTAGAATCTTGACTGACAATCACGTTTAATTGTACGTTCGCGCGATTGTACTTCGATAAAACGTGTCGATGGAAATTGTTTTCTAGGAAACCGATTCGTTAGTTTAACAATGCCAGGTGAGCTATCGGTAATTCATGGTAATCGAGGGTAACAAGATGTATACAAAATAACCATTATTTATACCGTTAAATTAAAGCGAATGGAAGAAATCGAAATATCCACAGTTGAATTCTATTATGTATTTCAACAGATGAACGTATCCAAGCTTCCATCCATGTCGTCGTTGCTCATCATGCCAATTTTAGTTCCAAATTTTAAAAGTAAATTTATTTTATTTATAACAAAATTCAAAATTGCATCGTTAACCATCACACACGTATATACAATATATAAAATACAGATATAACGAGGAAGGATTCACCGTTGATAGAAACATTTTATTTATTTATGAAGCAATTTCTCGAGTAACAAAACGAATGAACTTGGCGAAATTTTATAACCTCGACAGGTAATCGCATCTTCGGTCATTGTCTCGTCGAGATTCCTCTCCGATGAAATACGGTTATCGTACTGTCACGTGGCGTGAAGACGTTCCATCCGTTTAACCGTAAATTTCGAACGAGTGTTACCAAGCCAGCCATTTAAAATATTATCGCAACTATGCATGCCGGCAGATTCCCGGTAATTAAGACGCACGCACTCCATGTCCGTTAATTTTCCTATTAGACGTGCATTACGCCGGCTAATTGAAGTATTACATCTCTGGAATTCGATGCGTGCATCTTCTCTTCTCGTTCTCGGTTTAATTGCCGCGATAAAATTTCGTTTTCCCGCGACGTTTAAAACCACGTCCCAATAGGTCGAGGAGAGAGTAGTTTACCTCTCCCCTCGTGTACTTTTGATACACGAGCCTGGCCGTGTTTTACGTCTTTCAAAGGTTTTAACGATGAATGGCCCTACCCCGCTTTGAGGCTCACGATTCCCGAGGCTGCATTAGGCTCGCCGAATACCATTCGCCTCGAGTCGCAGATTACGCAGAGTCCATTTGTGCGTCGCGAGTTTAACACGACGCTGTTACTAAATTCCTGCTGATGTGTCTGATCACCGTATATGGCGTACATATGCGCCGTGGAAAATGGATGAAGTAACCGTTGCTTTCACGCTTTCTTTTTGTCGCGATATCCTTTGATTCACGTCCCCTCCTCCCCTATGTTCTCTCCATTAGGAGCACGATAGGAGCACGGTATAAAGTATGGCCGACATTAAGTAGTAAACGAATCACTTATCAATTGTACTCGTTATCATTTCTTTCTGACGTGAATTATTTTCTGCCTCCTCGGAATCTATGCATTCTTCTTTTTTTTCTTCTATGTTAGAAAGCATAAGATAAGCGTGTTTTTTTTTTTGTTTATTTCGTTTGGTTAATCTTCACAACAACATCCAACGTATATTTTATTCCTCACTTTTTCGTGAAAAATAGTAAACGTTGAATATCGTTTCATATTTTAGCCTTCGTATTTAACGCTTCTATTAAATAATTAGTTATTGGTAGAAATATTTGCAGTATGTTTATATTTATAAACTAAACGGATATATTACGGATAGGAAAAATCTTTGATCGTACATTTACATTTAAAAGCGGTTATCGATAAAGTGGTATGCAAAATTATTTAGATATTTCTAAATATTTTCTATGCATTAAAGTTATTAATATCGAACATTCTACCGTGGAATACCTCCTCTTTCCTCCTCCTTCCTCCACGTATTAAATAGCGTTTAAACAGTTTTTAACGAGTGCATTCTGCAATCCGTGCATTCGCGTGCATCCGCACCATTAGGGAAGCCTGTCCGTTGCCCTTTCTTTTTTTCTTCCTCCGATGCTCTTAAATATTTATCCAACGTTAATTACATTATCGTATAGCTTAATAAATTTGGAAAGACGTTAATATATTTCTTCTCGAACTTAAATTCTTTTTTAAATTCATATTTGGTTTTTCTTCTCTCTCTCTCTCTCTTTAACTTAACTAATATTTAAATGTAATTTTCATTTAAAAAGTAAAACCTCTATTTCATTGCACATTTGCACGTTCCATAAGACGGAGTGAATGTTTTCTATTGTCATAAATGAGTGGCGCCTGTGGCAATAACTATGGCCGATTACGGCAACAGTTATCAGTTTGTGCTTGTTAGCAATACCGTAGGTTTAATGATACTTTACGTCGTGATGACGTGTTTCTGATTTGTCCTTGATATCCAAGCTTGTACAACTCTTCTTGCGATAGGAAAAAAATTGTAGGTGCAACTTCCCCATTGCGCTTTCTATTTACAAATTATTATTATTATTATTCGCATATTTTCTTTTATTTTCTTATATATATATATATATAAAAGGAGTAGATTTTTTTTTTAATTATATTAGAGTTTTATATTGTTTTGGCATTTGTTTTCAAGTATTGGCTATTAACATTTCATACACATACGAGGATATCGCGCGGTTACACGCATGGTACCGTTAACAGCAAGCGTTCTAAAACATATTTGATTTCATTACACGTTCTTTTCACTTCTGATCACAAAAAGTAAAGCGTGAATTATAACGAAATACTTTTTTTCTCTGCGTAGATATAATTGCGCGCTCGACAACCAGATTTAAATAACGCGCGCCCGGAAGTCATTAAGTTCATTCCATTTATTTTTATATACCGTGTACATAGTTTTAAGTGTTTTATTAAATAAAGATAGTTTAAATATCTTTTAGAAGATAAACAATTTTTTCGAGGAAACTTTCAAGCTTCGATTATAATTCTTTTTTTTTTTTTTTTTACAAACTTCGAGAGATAAAAGTCGTCTGAAAGAATGGAATAATTATATAATTTCAACAATTTTTCAGATATCTATTCCAAATTCGAAAAAATACGATCTAACCATGTCATTAAACTATGTCGATTTAATTAATCTGGCAATTAGAAGGAAAGAAACTCGATAAAATAAATTTTCCAAATTGTGATTGATTTTCCTCGAATAGATCGCTTCGTATTCTCTCGCAATAGCATTTTCCTACCGTTATACAAGTGAAACACGTCCGTGGAATATAAATGAGCCTAGCGATCATGTGGCAAACAGCGTACGATTGGTACACGAAATTCTTTGGACTTCGAAATTCTTGAGGAAACGCCTTTACGGGTACGCTCGTGAATGCTCTTACATAATGTCTTATGTACTCCTCTGGCACGATCGAATCGAATGGTCTACTACGGAATGGAATGGAATGGAATGAAATGAAATGAAATGAAATCGCTTGGAATGGGGCCACTCACTCTCGGCTCTAAGCCATTCGATCACCCGTATCGCTAGAAAAGGACTGGTAAGTGCTCCCTAAAAGGGAGAGAGAGAGAGAAAAAAAAGCAAAAAGGGAGGGGAAAAAATGAGAGAAAGAAAAAAAAAAAATCTCTTCTTACGACCATTTGGTGAACCGTGTAATTTGGCTACACGAAGTGATTGGATCGTCGACCACGCTCGATTTCTCGAGTTCAAACAATTTATGCGTTATTTAAATGTGTTAGATAATCATTTTTAACCGATCCATGCGAATGTTTCTCTCTTAATTGGAACTTACCAACGTGTAATTTCCTTTTTGCCAATCGAATATTGCGCCAGTCCGTTTCTGAATGAATCGATACGTTTCTCATTGATTTCTTGCATGCGATAAGAACGTCAAATAAAATTTTATCTACACTACTGTAAATACAATTTTTACTCCACGTACCTTTTCCAGTTTCACTTTCTAATTTCATCTTTTATATCTTTTATATCTTTTAACGGATCTGTTGAATTATACTGTGTGTGTGTATATATATACATAAATTATTCTTATTTATCCAATTTAACAATAAGATTTAATGTTACTATTCAAGATTGGTAAACACAAATATCATGTTAATAATTGTTAAATATCGACAAAGAAGCGAAGACTATCGAAAAGAAGTTCCTTCGTTTTCTCATTTCGTTTCACCCTCTTCCAACAGCCTTCACCTTTAACGATCAATGCAACTCTGTGCCCACTCTGTTGGCACGATTTTTCAAATCGACATTTCAAGTCGACAAACGTCCCTGAAAACGATTGAATGAAAGAGAAGTTATCGCTGGTCCGCGACAGGCAGAAAGCGCTGCCCCTGCGTGTAAATGGAGAAAGATGGAAACGTACTTGTTACGTAGCGATGATAAATCAGCGTTTGCCGCGTTTACCGTGCATCGCGGGCACAGGGATGAAAAGAGCAACAAACGGCTGTGTTGAAAGTATGGCCAAACCGGCTCGCGTGACACGATGAATCGTGTGCCTACTTGAATCTACGATGACAGTAAACGTCCCGCCATTTACTAGCGCATTGGCGCGAATACGAAATGCTGATGATAGGATCTGTGCGTATTAACGTTAATTTACGTATATTTAATCCGAATAAAAATAATCTGCATTTATTAATTCGATGGCTTTATATTAAATTATTTATAATACAAATATTTGCAATTTGCGAGCAAAGATATATTATTTTTTTCTCCTTGAATGAAGTATCGTTTATTCAACGTCAAATATTGGCACTTTGAGAAAGATACAAAAAAAAAGTATCGATGACTTGGTTACATCAAAACAGCCATCCTTTTTTTTTTGTTAAAGGATTATCCGAGAGATAGAATCAAATAAGGTAGAAGCAATGAAGAAATATTCTTAGGGAATGTAAGTATTGCGTGGTTTCACATTTTGAATCAAGTATTCCTTACACCATCAAGAAACATCTCGGAGTAATCTCCACGGATTCTCACAAATGTGGCAACCAACTCGCGCGATATCCAATGGGTACGCGGCTTAAAGTTCGGCACGCATCGCTGTACCCAACAAATTGACGGACAAAATGAAGCGTGCGTTTGACGGTGATTTATCGTGCCATTGTGAGAACGTCGAACGCTTCGAACATTGGATGACGTCGTAACTTATTCTATCGGAGCGAGCGAATGCGTCTAAGGCGTGTACGCGTTGATTCTTGAATCGCGAACGGGGTGAAGCGCAAAAAGTGCGACGAGGGAGATTATAAATCGAGCGTGGGTCACGTGGAAAAAGTAAATCGACCGGGTAAAATGAAGGGAGAAGCAGCGAGGAGGGCGCGCGTTGCTTGATAAGTTCATCCTGCGCGCTTTTCTTCGACGAAAAGTGGGCAGGTATTGAATTTTCTTCACCATGAAGGGGGCGATAAGTTTTATCGAACGATAAGAATTCGAATCGGGGAGAACGCGTCGAGAACAAGATGAATTACGTTCTTCGGTTTTGTAATTATTATTATTTCTAAAGTGTAAAGGATAATTGTGTTGATATCAGAAACACGAATTCAATGTGGATAAGAATTAATCATGAATATTTTGAAAAATGAAATTGAACATTTATAAGACTTTTATTTAAAAAAGTGAGGAAAATGTTCTAGGTTTCGATCAAGTTTTCAATTATATTGGAAAATTGTAAACTCACTGTTGAACTTAGTGAAAGGCTCGTTGGATAAACTATTTCAAAATAAATAAGCACCCACTATAATAAGGAATTTTAAACTTTCCTCCGAATAAAAATAATGTCACGTGCCATGCGATATGTACCTTTAGATTTATATTAATTTTTAAACGAAGCCCAACATTTCAAGGCTGAGGTATAAATAGGCAAATAATTTAATTACTGTACACGGTGAGAGTAAATATAGCAATGAGATTGGGAGCATCACGATTGCACGCGAACTTGCGTTCGAGATGTAATTAAGCATAAAACACGCGAGACTGTGAATGTGTCAAGTTTGTGGAGAATAATTTATCGTGGCTGTCCCGTTTCCTTTGCCAGGGCATAAAACGCGATCGAAGACGTATTTCTTAATTTGGTTTGTAATTTGCGATTTAAAATTCCCCGGCGCTCGGCCGGGATATTATAAATACCAATAAACGTGTGTTTCGAATTACGTCATAGGGTCGATCGATGGAAAAAAGAAGGAAGTATCGAGAGTCGCCGCAGGTGATCGTCGCCTCGAACACGAGAGAAATTGCGTAATCGACGAGTTTTCATTCTCGTGTGCGTCAAACATTCTTTGCTTACGCGATAATACCGATCTACTTATAGTGTTTTTCTTTGAATCCGATTTAATTTTGCCGAAAATTTCTTCAAGTATTATTTAAATACGATTAAATTGATTGCTATCGATCGACGAATGCCTCATTATTATAACTCGATGTTAAATCAATAATTTAAAAATGAATTGAAGTATATTTTAATGATTAAATAAAAAATAAATTGTGATATCAAAATCGAGAACATAACTATCTAAAAATATTTTGTGTTATCAACAATAAGTAGTATTATCAATAATAATTTCGTCTCATGTTATTTTCTTTTTCCAATAAAAAAAAGTATGGATGTTTTAAAAATGTAGTTTTTTAAACCTCGATTTCTATACGACAGATTTTTGTAATCATAATTGTAACATTAGTATCCTTTGAGCAACGGAAGCAGGTTTGACCAGTTTGACTATCTAGAACTCATCACACTTTCATTCTCTTCTTCTCTTTTTTTTTTGTCCCTCTTTCCCCCTTGAACGTTTCGCAGCGGCGACTTAAGCTCCAGAAAATCGTCGAAATAGTCGATTAAACTTTCAGACAGCGAAGAAGGGTTTTCGAAGGAAGGTTAAGGTATACCGCAGGAGTGGGAGATGAAAGGGTTGCGTAGCGCGGAAGCTCGCCATTATATTCACATTATAATCCCATCAGGGGACTCCTCTGCCTAACTGGACAGCTACGAATAATACGACGTACACGCCTCTACCTTCCACGTCTATTCGACTGTCCTCAGCTTTCTCCATTCCGCTGGCTCATCTATCCCTTACGAGCTTCGTTATTAATTTCGTATTAAACGAAATTTCATACCGATCGTAAAAAATATGTACGCCAACATGCACTGAATTTAATCTTGTGAGGAAGGCGTTGAGAAATTTCTAATATTTACTATATTTATTATATTATATTACGTTATATTGCATTTGTCATATTTATTTTTCAATTTCGCGACAAATTGGAATAAGAAAATGAAATTGTATTACTGCTTAAGTTATTTTATCATATTAAAATCTTTTGTTTCCAAAGATATAAGAAGATACAAGGTATATAAAGGAAAAAGAAAGTCGAGGCCAATTTATTTATAAATTTTTAATCACGAAATATCTGCTTTGCTCTTTACATCATTAAGTTCTTTTCATTTTTTTACAACAATCTATATTTTTCCGCAGATTTAATTCATAAGTGTCAGATAGACCCACGAAATAATTATCGAGTAAATAATTATTCATATATGGAAAACAAATATTTTGTGAAATATTTTTATGTAAATTTTACGAAAGCTTTACGAGAGTTTAAAATATTGGTATAACAATTCTACGGGTCGAGGCAAGCGAGTTGTGTTAAAGCCCCAGCAGGCATCGAAATTCCACACCGCTTATCTAATCCGAAATCACGGGCAATCAGGGGGAAAGAAACGGTGGAGGGCCCGTGTAACCTTCCGTTTCTCTTGTCATCGTGACTGTCGGCGCGCGAGAACGCGACGTGGCCGGCAAAGTGGTGAAAGCCACGACTCACGACGGCGATAACCTACTCCAGTGCGGCTACCCAGTTGCAGCTGCCTGCTCGCAAAACGAGGAATCCCAGTTACGCGCTTTCATACGAAGGAAGGAACGCCGCCTGAAACTGTATAGAATGCTCTTGTGGAGATACCAGCGTGTGCACGGTGGTTTACTTCCGCTGGAGGCACGCGGTTCAACCGAGTCCATACACGTACACGCACGCATACACGTGGGCAAAGAAAGAAGAACGAGGACAAAGAAACGAGAGGACGAGGAAGAAAAAGATGAAAGTGGAGAGCGAACGAGAAGAAGAGATAGAGATGGATAAAAAGAGGAGTAATAAAGAGTAAGAGATAAAGAAGAAACTAACGAACACGAAGAAGAGTATGTAGAAGTATCGTATAGAGAAACTAGAATGAAACGAATAAGGAGATAAAGGAATGGAATGGTGGAGTATGATTACGAGGGGAAAGCAGATGAAAGAGAAAAGGGAGAGAGAAAGAGAAGAATGATGCAGACTCCTTACCTCTCCTTGGTTGCTTCACTGTGATTCCTTCTCTTTTTCTATGTACGTCTCCCTCTTTCATCTTTCCTCGTCTTCCTCTTCCTCTTTGTCTCGCTTGTGATCCGTTCGTCTTCTTTCTCTGACGGAGAAAAAGCCCGTTCTTAGCCTCTCTGTCCCTCTCTTGTTCTGTTCGGCCAATTCCTCGTATTATACCAGGTTGCGGCGTGGAATGCGGGCGTCCTTCGTTCGCTTCGAGCAGCGTCCAACCGATGAGCCCCGCTAGCGTTATCCTTCGCCGGTCCTTCGCATGCGCTCCTTAGGGCTCGGTAAAATTAACCTGGAATACTCGACCGAGACGCCCGCCTCACTCTCTTCTCTCTCTGCTTCAGATTCGTTAAACTCGCTCACGCGGCTTGCACCAACGGCATGCCATACTGCGCGTGTGTGCCCTCCGTCTATGTAAGTTGTATACGCGCACACAAGCGCATGCACAGCGGTCGCGTAACAGAGTCACGGTGTATAGAGACGGCGATCGGCATACTTGGTGCGGGTTTCTCGGGCTTATTGACGATGAAATTAAGGCGATTTGTCGAAGTAGAGCGGTTTTATTGAGAGTTCGCGCTCCTTTCAGATTGTGGATACAGTGGGAGAGCAAGCGCGAACACATGCACATACACAGTTCTTCTTCGTTCACCGATGCCGATATCACGGCAATTCATTTTTCTACATATACGTGAAACTTTATATACCTATCGAGAGAACTTGTGTATGCCGTTTCTGCTATTATTTCTAATAATTCTTGCCGCTAATGATAGTTTTGCAGAATATTTTTTGTACTCGCGGAAGATCGTAGCGCAATTCGCGCGAAAAATTATCGTCTTCTTCGTTGGGGATATTGCGGCAAAATTCAATGTTGCGGAAAGCAACATGCTTTTGTACGATCTTACCGCGTCCATCTTATTTGAATGCGACTACTTATTCTTTTCAATTTTTTATATCATTCTTTTGTATCTATACATTTAGAAGTATTCGCGTTCGATTCTCGGTATTTGGTGCGGAATCAAGCCGCTCGCACAGGTAGAATACTATAATCTAAAGGTTTATTTGTGTTGTTGCAGGTGCACCTGTGTGAAGCCGGAGGCGGAGGATTCGGAGAACGGGAGAATCTAGGTATGATTGCTTTGTGGAATTTCAAGCTCAAGAATGTGGCTTTGAATGTATCTATGTAAATCATGTTCTCGGTCACATTCGAAGAATTGATTGATTATTTTAATGCTAAAAAAAAAAACAAATTTTATTTTAAGGAAATCTGAGTAGCTTCGCATAATAAAATATTGGTAAATACATCTTTTTTGATCTGAATTTAAAATGAGAATCGTTTAAATAAGAATAACAATGATAATGTATAAAATGATCGTAGGAAATCGAATAAGTTAATAAAAACATTATTTATTAAAGAATATGATAAAGTGAATTATTTGGTTAAAATAATTAATCAATATTTTTAACATAGTTCAAACATAAAAAGTAATTGGCGCCAACTTTCAATAATAAACTATATTTATTTATCAGTGTATCCACAACAATTGCTTCAGATTTTTTTTTTCAAATACCCGTTTCCTCATATTAATAATAATTCACGATGGTATTACTATGACACATCGATCACGCTTTAATAATACTTACTTGCCTATCTTTATCAAATGACAGAATATCGTTTGAATAAAAATACATTGAATGTATTCGATCCTTCGTGTTTTTAACATGAGACTTACATTCCTTAAAGTCTCTAGAAACGCATATATTTTCAAACGAACAGGTTTTATCTATATAGAGAATGTTGCATCGAATGATTGAAATACATGAATCACGTCTTCATTCGAATTCAGATCAACGAACCTGCATCATTCGTCGATGGGGAAAATTGTACGGTGGAAGATATTTCTTACTTTCGCGTGATCGTTCCGTACCGCTTGATCGATGGTATCTATAATAAGAACATAAGATACAGCAGCCAAGTTTTACCGATGTTAAATGGTTAGTTTCGCCGATCATTTTGTTTCTTTGTTTCCATCCATTATACGGCGTAAAGTTTAAGTTTCAATTACGAAGTCGCGATCTGCACGCATAGTTATATACACGAGATGCATCGTAATTGGCTCGTAAATTCCACGTATACAAAATGTAGACGTGTACAAAATTGAGCAACTGATATTTATGCAATTAAAGATGTCTTTTAAGTATGCTATATATAATTGAGAAAGTCAATCATGAATATTTCAAGTTTTTAGTTTTTTATATTTGTTCGAGAAGGAACAAGTATTTTCATCTAGAAAAATCTAAAGATATAAGTTACTATTTTCACTTACTATTTATTGTAGAGTTTCTCAAGCTGAAGATAATTTTTTTTTTTTGCTTTTGCTCATTCTTTCTTTTTACTGTAACATTGTACAATGAACTTTAGCGTTTCACTGCTATAATCATTATCATCGATAATTAAGAATAATCATGGGAACCACTGTTGTGCATATTTATGAATCTTCCATAATATTACCTGCTCTATATAGCAATTATCACAGGTTGATTTACTTTATTACTTCATTGTTATGCTAATATCGCCTATAATAACCGTGTTCATTATTTGATAATCATATAAGGAGGAGTAGTTAGAAGTATATAATATACATATATGTACATACATTTATTTGATGATATCTGGGTCATTTATTTTTAAATTAATTGAATGAACTGGCATTAATAAAAAATTAATTAACAACTAATTAATTAATATAGTTGAATGACTTAATATTAACAAACTCTTATTATAACCTCCAAATATAAGGATCATCTTATTTTATCTTAATTTTGATTCATATTTAACAATTTACTTTAAAAAATATCTCATTATTAAGATATTTTATATTTTTGTAAAATATATTAATAATTTATTATTATTATGTTTAAATTTATTGTGTACATATAATTGTATTAATGACGATATATGTATACATCGAATAAAACAAAAAATTTCAAAAATTCAATTAATAGGTAGGTATAAGTCTATAATCTATGTCAATAAAATAAATTTATTTTTATCGATTATTCAATATTTGTAAATTTATCGTAATATTATAACTTACATAAAAAACACAGATTATGAGGCTCCATAAACCATAAAAACTAGGCTTCAACCATTCAAAGTACAGAAGTATTTTCAAGTAAGCAAATTGTCACGTGTACGCACATGCGAAAAATGCATATATGTATAAATGCATGTGTTTATCTCATCGTTGATAAAAAATACGGTTTAGCATAAATTTTGTAAAGAATACTTCCATCTTCCGATTCGATGTATTCATGTAAAAGAAAATACATTAAAAGCGCGTGCGCATGAGCATGCGCACGAAATAAAACTGCGCACAAAACTGCGCACAAACTACACGTTCCTTTAGTTAACGCGCGCGCGTGAATAAACAAGTACGAAGTTTATTTTAATGGTGTTATGTACATTATATTACGTTGTTTGTTAGGTATGTTATGGTTTGTATGTATGGTATGAGGAAACGAAACGATCGTATGTTGTTCGAAACTATGTACGAGTTCTGGCGAGGTCGAAAATATGCCCAGTGGCTATCACCCACGTTTACACCATAGCTATAAAAGATTTCTGTATAATGTGGTTACAGTCGTCGATCAGTGTTTAACGATACGATCAAGATACCAATGAGGTATATTATAATTAAGAAATTTATCTTGGCAACTTGAAATAAAAAGATAATCACGCAATATGTCTTCATTATAATTAATATTCGATGTTATTTCTACACGAAAGAAAAAAAAAATAGAACTTGTTATATTTGTATTATATGTCAAATTTTTATATTTTATGAATTTATTTATATAAAATTGTGATTTGTCTTTTTATTTTTTTTTTGTTGAGGAAATAACTAACTTTGATTAATCTTTTATTTTTTGGAATTCACTATAGAATGTGTAATTGAAATTTTTCCAGAATATAATTCTCTGAAATAATTAAAATATTTCCACTATTTTAAATAGCATATTATTGAATGAATTTTATTTTAGTATTTTAAATATATTATACATTAAATATATTAATATTGTTTGATAATTAGGAAATATAAAGGTTTTCAATATTAAATTAGATAAAACATTTAAAGTTTAGACGACCATGACAATAAAATATATTCTGATGTTTTTTATAAGATTAATACTGTACATATTCATCAATACTTTAATTATATACCTTTTACATAAATTATTTATAAATACTTTTATAAAAAGAAACAAAAAAGAAATGATATAATCACTATTTCCTATGTAACTTATTAATGTGAATAAAAAAAAATATTTACATATTTAAATCTCTAATGATCGTTTAATTCTCTCAAATAAAAACAATCACAAGAAAATATTTCTAGTATTATTAGGAATGCGTTTGCGTAATCAAAATTCGAAAGTTTCCTTATATGTCTCATATTTCTTTGAAATTTTTGTTTTATCGTTTCTCTTCTATCTTCTCTTCTTTTATATCTGCTAAAACATCATTGGCTTCTCTTAATAACGATAGTTTTTTGTTTTTTTGTTCGAATCATATATACACTGCATTAAAACCCGATAATTGAAATAATTAAAATGGAACGGTAGTGCGCGAACAGGAACGTAATACGAAGCGCGAATTCACGTATAATCCATCATTCGTGTATTCCGTATTCCACGTAGATGGTGTACGTGCTGAGAGAAAGACTCGTTTCGTCTGAGGAATGCACGGCATTATAATGAGAACGCGGCAAGACCACGGTGCAACTCCGCGACTCGATTATTTTGTTTAATTACAGGGAACATTAGACAAGTCACATCCGCGGCGTTACATGCTCCTCGGAATTCTTCTGTGAAAAAAAGTATCGCGGCTCTATTGTTCGTCTATTGCCACATACATAACTATGTAATTATTCATACTATTCATAATTATTCACACAATAATTTTTTATATTGCATCCTGATTATATTACAAAGGATATATAAATGTCTTGTGTATTATCATTAATACGGATGACTATTAGATTCTGATTAACTGCTATTTGTCGTTTAGTGATTATAATTGTATATTCATTAAGTTATAATCATCCAATAATGACGTTCATGACTTCTGAATTTGTTTGAATAATTATGAATAGTTTAATATGTTCATAATTCATAAAAACAGTATAAATCACAAAATTTTTAATTTAATAGAAAAATTATTTGAGTTACAAAAGAAAATACATTTGTATCATATCTTCTTTCTTTTTCTTTTCTATTTATTCGAAGATATAACAATTATGGCGAATAAATTATGTGATGAAACATTATTTAATAGAAAAATACGCACATTAAAGAAATTTTAAAATTTTAATTTTAATTTTTTCGGAAAAAACTTTATATTATTGTAATATAAAAAATTACATCTTATCTTGCATTCTGTACAAATAAAAATAAAAAAAAAATTTGTTTCGTATATTTTGAATGCAAATATAATACCTTGCTATCATGAGTATTGTGGATAGTCGTTATAATTTTACGATTCTCAATAGCTTTTTCAACTGATATGCTTATCTTAATTTTTCCTAGAATAGTTCAGTTTTTTAGAGTAGTTATCTAAGCTTCGAGAAGGCGAGAGAAGAAAGGGGAAGAAACAAAAAAAAAATTAACTGCATTCCTTATGAGCTCAATTAGCGGAAATTTCTAACTTTATGACAGAAAATACTACTCGTTCCTTCATTTAAAAGCCCAATATATAGATAGATTATCGCTGGATGATAACAGTGCAGAGCATAGATTCCATAAAATAATAGTGGTTGCCTCGATTGTTGATTCGATTAATATTTGCCGCATATTCATACTATAGTTACATGGCTAAATGTATATTTAAATATTAAATATTATTCAAGAATAATTGATTTAGAATCCTATTATTTGTAATTGTTTTAAGTGCTTACATAAATTCAGAAATGAATTTCATTATCTATAGCTATAATATATAATTTAATTAAAAATATATATAATTATATATATTATATATATTATATATATAATATAATATAATATAATGATATTTAATCTTTTGATACTTAATTTTTAAAATATTAATTCAGAAAGGGATAGAATTAATTATTTCTGTAGTATTTATTTATACATTATTTATTGTATGTTGAACATAAAATTTATTTATGTAACATTAATAATAAATTAAAATCATGATTGATTATGATGTTTTTTAATCAAACTTTGATACATTTTATGATATTTTTTTTTAAAAAAACATTTATTAAATTTTTATATATTTTAAACAAAAAATAAATTATATTATTTCATTATATTAAGTACGCATTTAGTTAATAGATTAATTTCTTTAATACTAAAAAATAGGTATTCTAATGATTTAAAAAAAAATTAATTTATTTTTTGTATATATTTTTTATATCATACATGTTATCATACATGTAATATTTTTTAGTTCAATTTATTATATATAATTAATAATCATTTACAATGTTCTCATTATTCTGTGTAACTTTCCACTTCAAAATCGTCTTTACAGTTCACTTACATAATTCTCTCAATGTTCCACGTTAAATTAGTGGTGAACAAGCAAAGCATATGAGAGATGCGCGAATTGCGCAATGTAATTACACGGTCGGACGAAAGACAGTAGTGGTTGCTCAACATGGATGGCGGCGACCATAAAGACTCCGTTTCAACAAAAGTTCAACGAAATTCGAATGCCGCAAATATTCAAAATAGTGACAATCGCGCGTTCAGACTCAATTTATTTAACTGCGTATCTATTCATTTGCGAGTTTCTTGATTGATTAATAAAAATGTACAAAATTTTAATCATTAGTAAACCACACGTTAACATTTACGAAGTGTTTCCATGTCGATTCCTACGCGTTTAACGTAAACGAACGACTACTGTCTTTAAGAACTGGCCCTATCAATGCATCAACGACAAGTGCTCATAAACAAGCCCTTGTTTGCTAACATTTGTTTAGTGGAAGTGCTTGACAAATGTTTGTCACGGATTGCCTGCTATTAACATTTCAAAAAGCTCACAAACATTTGCAAGCATTCTACGTGACCGGTGAATACGCGGCTTTAGTAGTCGAAACAAAGCTCGAGGTGGTCCACTCGGTCTCTCCGTACCGCGTTATTTCCTTACGTAAGCGCTGCACAGTGCACGGGTCGTTGCTTCGTTCTGTATGTCACCGTGTGCCGCGCACGGGAACACCAGTCTGACGGCATTCCATCGTGATTTGCGAACGTTTCGGTAAACGTTCAGCACACCCGTGGTTCGCGCGGTGTTTACGTCTGCTCCTCGTTGCAGAGGAGGAGAAGAGGTTGGCCGCCTCGTGGCGATAATCGGAATTCCGAAAGGAAAGCAAGTTACTTACGCGTAATATCGGCCACGATTTCATCGAATCGTATTTCTCGGGAGATCTTCGATTACAATTTTTTCCTCTTCTTTTTTTATTACTTTTTTTATTTTAACAACAGAGTTGTTCAGTGTAAACGTCGTTCTGGCTGGTTTACGCGACACGTGTCTTGTTCAACGGATTTGGACTCTGCTCCGCTTGTTTTTAGGTTAAGGCCAATTACGAGAATTCTTCGAGTGGCGCGTCTAACCGTTGTAAATAAACGATCGATAGGTTAGGTCTGTTTCCTTTTACGATTGGACATTAAAAATATGGTGATGGTGATGTTGGAAATCATGCGATGATGAAATAATACTACGAGAACCAACGTTTAGTTCAAAATTGCATAATGGAATTGTAACTTGTTAATCGTTAAGAAACAATTTGAGTGTTCGTTATTTTAAAATTATGTATGAGTATAAAAAATTCCTTTAACATATTTATTATATCATTCATGACATGAATTAATTAATTAATATCAAGAAATCGTATCCAACATTACCGTGCTATGATATTCGTTTGAATTTTTTAATCGTTCTTTGTGTAATTTTGATGCCAAAATCGGCGTGAAGAGATCAGGATCTATATCCTGTGGTTCTTCATTTAGAATTAGGTTTGAAATCCAACTGAAAATCCAACCTACTCCGAAACTTAAGACACTTCCCAAGGGACAGTACCACATATATGAAATGCGATACAGGTAGAAGTATGAGTCATTGTTACTTTGCCTGTAACAGAAAAACCGCATATGTAATTTATTGCCTCTTAGAAACCAATTATGTTAAATTGTACTACGTAAAACAAGTATTAATTTTATGATTAAGGAAAGCATTAGTAATCTGATATAATAGATATGTATGTAGTATTATAGTAAGAACATAATACCATCTTTTTTAAAATATAATTGTGATTTGGAATATATATTTATTTATATATATATTTTTTATCGTATATTTATTTGATATATATGTTTGATAATTGGTATAATTCTTTTTTATATTAAAATATATCTATATATCTAATATATATAATAAAACCGTTATTCATTTTTTGAGAATTATTATTTTGATATTAATAATTTGATATTAAATTAAAATAAATTACTAAATTATTGAACAATAATAATCATACAATATATATATATAACAAATAAATAAATATTAGTTCTTTGTAAAAAAAATAAATTATATATTAAAAATATCACAAATAAAAAATAAACTTATGTTATTAAAAAATTGATATTAATAATTCTTATAATATTATATCGCTATGAAAACGATATATACAACTTTCTAAATGCTATTTTTCATCGATTAAAAAAGATCTTCAATGATAAAAACTAAAAAACAGTTGCGTGTATCAGAGAATATGCGTGAACAGGGACTGAAAATGTGCATGGTCAATAAACAGCAGGCGAATTCCTTACTGATATTCAAAATGCAAATTCGACGATTCTTCGTAATCATAATGCGTGGCATTGCTACAGTTAGACGTGACATCCACCTTGTTCGGAATTGGTGGTTTTGGCTGACCAAAACCAATCCACAGGGAGAAAATGAGGCTAGTTAGTAGACCAACGATCGCTCCTCTCTGATTTCCCAATTTTGTAAACATGCCTAAAGTGAACATGCCGAATACAGGACCGCCCACTACACCAAAAATTGTGAGAGCTGCCTGAAGGAGTCCACCAAGAAAATGTCCCATAAATGCCAATCCTATACAACTAATACCAACTATAACAGCCAGAATCTTGCTGATAATGATTGATCCCGTTGCGGTAACCTCTTTATTCCTGAAATAATATTAATTATATCAGTTGATTATATAAATCTTATGCATTTAAATAATTAATTAATATGTAATGAAATAACCAATGGTAGATATTCTAATTAGACAGATCTATAAAGCTTTCTTTCGTAAAGCTTAACAAGTTACAAATTATAGGTTATGTTAATAAATTCGTCTGTGTAATAATATCAAATTTTATGTTAACAAAAATTCTATCGTAACGATCATTGCAATCAATAATATTTATATGATTTCTGGATATAAATCCTAATATTATCACTAAAAATCTTTTAAATACATACAATTGTAAATTCTACAGCAAGAAGGATCCGCTTTTTATATTACAAGTAATAATTAAAAAATTCGAGAATTTATTCCTCTATTCCTTTCGCTGTAGGATTCTCAATTACAGTACTACTTTCTATTCAAATTTTTTGTCGAGAGCATCATTCAAGATAATTAAAAGTTTAAACTAATCGAACCAAAGAATTTCTCCTTGGTCACCGTATAATAATATTAGAAATCTAAAATATATAATGACACGTTGCTTGACGAAACATTTATTAAATTCTACGAGGCTTACCAAAGACGACATATAGGTTTGATAAAATCTTCTAATATAACGGCGGCCAAGGAATTCACCGTGGCAGAGATGGTGCTAAGTCCGGCGCTGAAGATGCCTGCTATAAAAAGGCCGGGCACACCTGGATACGCGGAAAGCATGTCCATCACGTAAAGCGGCATTAATTGATCGTAGGATCCAATCCTTCCGCTCTCGAGGGGGTCGCAGTTACGATACCGGGTGTATATCGCCAATCCAGTGAAACAGAGGCCCAAGGACATGAGGGAAGATAATGGCCAGCTTATCCAAATGGCAGATTGCGCGTGTTTCACGTTTCTGTGAAAAGCATGAAAGTCGAGAGAGATGATTTTACAGACGATTATTATTAAAGTCGAATCGGCAGCCGTGGCGGACGAGGAACGATTTATCGAACGATCGCTACCGGCGGTATGCATGCGAGATGCGTGGCTGAGATAAAGTCCGGAGGAAAATTCCTCCGTCTCTCTGTCGTCACGCTACGAAGAAGAGAATCACGATAATGCGCCTCGAGATGAATACAATGCCGCGGGATCGGGATACGCAATATTCGAGCCATCTAGAGAAATTTCATTCGAATGCTGGTGGCCGTATCGTCGATTTATCGAACGTTGATTTACGATTCAAGACCTGGGGAAGAAAGATCGGCCGATTCCACGATCGGTGCATGCCTATTTGCTCGTTTTAGCAATGCTTTTGCTACTATAAAATGGATTAGTAGAACAGTAGGTTGAAGATACTTGAACATGATTAAATTTAAATAAGAGTAATCTGGTTTTCTTTTTTAGATTACATGATTAATAACATTGGTTATGATAGATTTATGTACTTGTATACGTACTAAAGAAAATTAATACGTTTGGCACTAATTTTTAATAAATTTTTTTTATACGAAATAATTTTCATAATAGATTTATCTAAGATAATTATTAAATTATGCATGATTTTCTACAACCAATAATTAATAGCGTAACTATGTATTTTAATTTATATTTTCTTTTTTCCTTTTATGAATAATTCTTTTAAATCGTGAAACCAGTTTACGTTATTCAAATTCATAAGCGCCGAGATTAAATTCCTGATGTTTTTTTAATATTTGGAAACGTGTCAGCAAGATGTTAGTTAATTATGAAATGCGTGGATGTGTATAATTCGCGATATCACGGGATACGTATGTATCGTGTAGAAAGTCGGCGTATACTCACTTGATGGTTAACATTCTCTGAACTTGAACTTGGTTGGTTCCGTACAAGGAGAGGTAGGTGAAGAAACCGCCAAATGTCAAGCTCCACCAGGTGTGTCGCACAGTTGGGTCCATTGAAATGCTGAATGAATGCACATGCCATTGTCAGTATCGATACCGGGCCTGAATTCCTCGTAAAATAAACGTTTCATGCCTGGCATGATATTTGAAAGTGTGTTAACTGCTCATGGCAATTTACAATATAATGCCAAAGAGAAAATTTAAGTAGTTGCTAGCACACTATTACTCGTGTTATACAACGTAACGGTTCATATTATAATGATAGTTAAAGAACCATGCTCTGATTGTTTCTCTGCCCTAAACAATTCATAAAACATAATAATATCGTAATATGTACCAGTCATTGATAAATCGAGAATTTAAGTGATAATTTATTCAGAGCTTTTAACATTTATTTAATAACGAAAATTGGCAGAAATAATATTGATCAGTAGAATAATTCCTCCTGGATAAATAGATCTAGAAGATCCAGTTGCTCTATTTCTTTATATATATATTCAAATTCAAATTATTATTTTCTTTTATCCATTCATTAATATTATTAATATAGTAGCCTTCACGATATAATAGGATCATAAAGTACATCATTAGAAAGCAGCATCGATTGACGCAATGACATTGCATCGTCATATTTAGCTGGAATATTCTATCTGGTCAAAGCTAATGTATATTTCATGTAGATTTTAAGGTTCCGGGCCCTTATGTAAAATTTGACCTCTGACCAGATTGCTCTGATTCAGTGAAACCTACTGTATGATTAATATGGTCATGACTGGACTTTTTTCTTTTTTTCCAAGAAAATGAACGTTCACCTATCAAATTCTATCCGTGATCCTTGTCGAGCAATCTCCCAAATTTTGTCAAGGCCTCCGACGTTCATGGCTGCGGTGATGATTACCATGATAATAGCTATCAGCATCAACAGACTCTGAAATACATCGGTAATGAGAACCGCCTTGATACCGCCGATGGTCGAATAAAACGTGCAGACCAATCCTATGCCGATTACACTTGCGGTCGTCGAGATACCTGTGGTTGCTTCCAGGGCAAGTGCCGGTGCGTACAGTACTACGCCGCTGTACAGAAGCAGTTGAAGTGTGAAAGCGAAGCTTCCTGCCATTCTTGCCGCTTTTCCGAAACGTTTGTGCAAATACTGAAAGTTATATTCGCATACAATAATTCTTGTCAATTATTTTTTTTTTTGCTTTCAATTAATATTGAATATTTTTTTTTCTTTTATCAATTAACATGTGAAGCGAGCATTGTCTCGTAACTCACTTACCTCGAAGGCGCTGGCTTTTCCAATTTTAAAGAACACCGGCATGTATAAATAAACAACGAACGGTGTAGCAAGTCCATAAGAAATATTGATCACGGCGTATTGGGTACCATAAACGTAATTTTCTGAGCTCACTCCTAGCAAACTGACCGCGGATATATACGAAACCGTTAAGCCTATCGCGACCGGTAACATTTGCATCGATCTGTCTGCCATGAAATATTCCTGTTGTGAACCATGTCGAAATTACATGAAATTATTGGGCTATATAATACTTTCATCTTTTATTTCATTTTTCTCAGTCAATTTTTAATAGAAATTTATTTATTAATAAATTTTAATATTCAATTTATCGTTAGCATCTTATAAGGATATTCGATTTAAAGTGATATATTTAATAAAGATAAATTTTTATAATTTCAAAAAGCTCTATAAGAGTAAAATTTTGTTGCTCGAATATCCCTAAAGAGATGTACGGATTTTTCTTTCTTTGAGATGCTTGCAATTGGAAAAAAATGTTGTACAAAGTCAAACTTCGACAAAAGATGAAATCTTTATAATTTTAATTCATTGACTATATACTCTATATTATTTCTAAAAAAAAAAAAGGAAAGGATCATTTAAATTGACCTACCTCCATTGATTTCTGTTTTCCTCCGCTAAGCCAGTAATATACACCAATTCCTGAACTAATGATCATCGTTATTACGATTACCGCATAATCTGCAGCTACCAGGTTAGCCATGTTCCACTTTTAAACGATATTGTCAGGCTGAATTCGACAGGCACACTAATGCTTGGCCGCGATCGTGCTCGATCGCGGCAGTTTATTTATTTAATGTATCGCTTAGTCGACAAACGTTGCCTCTTTAATCATTGTTGGCTTCAACACATTTAACATTGATGCCATTTACGTAATGATTCAAACAGCCATCTGTCTGGCGAATTATATTAGCATTCTTTTTCCCTTTCTTTTTTTTAATCGTATTCTGTTACAATTAATAAGTCTAGTTATAATTGAATGTTTTCTTTTTGAATTTTGACAATCGTTAAATTCATTATGAAATTTGATTTCTACTCATTCTTCGTTTGTAAACATCACTTGTGATAAATACGCATTTATGTCCATACATCTCTGTTGATTTATTAATCATCACCTGTAATTGGATTTTTATTTCCTTATGTGATTATTAATGCGAAAAATAGGAATTGATATATTTGTCATAAATATAAGCTGTTAATGATAAAATGGTACTATAAATGGTGCAGTGATATTTGAATAAAGGATACTTAATTTTCAAATGATTCTTTTGTGATTGTTAATCACAAGTTTTGGTAATTTTACATATGTAAAAATAAAGAATATTATAATTTTTAATAAAGATGTTTAAGATAAATGAATTTAAAGATTAGATTATACTCAAATAGTAATACTCACATTAGCTTTTGTATGTATATACAAATTCACTTATATTGGTAATTGCATTTTATTTTGTATATATTTATATTTTTAATGTAAGTGATGACTTAAAATATAAATTTATAGTATAACTCTTAAGAATTTATAGAGAATTTTAATTATAAAAAAAACATATTGAAATTAATACATATTGAATATTTGATCACTTATTTCATTTTTTATTTATCTATTAAAAAACCTATCACTGTAACAAAATCACGCAAGGAAACGAACATTTTAAATACTGTACGCGACAATTGTATGTACTGATGGACGTCGTGATAGTAACTAACGGAGATCTATTAATAATTGTTTCAATTGTTACGATTAAAGAAATACCAACACTGAAATAAAGCTGAATCCTTACCAGTGCAAATTACCAGTGCAAGTTTATATTATTTGTTCACGAGTGCAAACGTTATTTTTGATTTTATATGAAATGTCATGTTTCTTATTATCACTAAAAAAGTTATAATTCTTAAGTTATAATTTTATCTGGGATGTGAAACTCGCATTAAAGTCCCAGAACGACTAAATATTACAAGAAAGAGTTTGAGTATTTAGGATTAAGAGGCAGATAAGAATGATAAGTGTGATAAGTTAAAGAACAAAAAAATTTTTATCGTTCAATTTCAATTCTTTAATTATACATATTTAAGAAATATTATATAAATAATGGTACTTGTCGATTATAATCGCGTGACTATTATTAAAACAGTCAATGATGTCTACACATTTCAACCATTAAAAAGTAGAATTTTTAGAAAAATCTAATATTTATAAAAAAATAAATATTAATAAAATAATTATCATTAGATTAACGAAATTCAATATATAGAAAAAAAATATTTTAATAAAAACTAAATCATATATATTATTATTAATTTTTCATTTTAGAATTTTGTTAATAATCTCATATCCTCGTGCATTCAAACATTATGCTCTTGCAACTTAATTTTTCTACGAGCTTCATCCCTGATATCATTTTCTCTCATCGTTATCAATTTCTTTTCAAAACATATGTAATTATCGATTATCTCGATGATATCATACATAATTTTAATTACTTTGCAATTTTTTAAATTAGAACTATATAAAATCCAAATAAAAATCTTTTTTAAACTGAATCAATTTCTATTTTGAAATTACAAATCAATAAAATACCTCTATTCTTTTATTAATCAATATATTAAACTTTTTGACGAGATCTCTCTTTTTCAATATCCTCCAATATATCGTCCCGTTATAGAACTTTTCTTTGCACAATGTGAAGGTGTACGAAAAGTTTCTAACTATAAACGCATAGTTACATTATAAAGATTACAGTTATAAAGTATACATCAAATATTAAGTGAAAGACCATAGATATCGGATCTCGTATAGGTCTGTGACAGTGTTTACGGTACTGGCGACAAGCGTTTCCTGCGTACTATCATAGAACGCGTTGTTTGCACGACAAGCGCTTCTTACGGAGCTACGGTTTATGCACGTTCGCGGCTATACAAACCTACGCGTTGAACGTGCACGTACGCACTTCCGCGTTCTCGTATCCTACCTGAGAGAGCGCGGGTGTCTCTTACGATTATCATCGAAATAAATTCCGCGGTAATCTATGGGTCTTCTTCTTCTTCGTGATCTCGCTTCCCTATTCGCATTAGAATATGCACAACATATGGGAAGGAGAAAGAAACAATCTGTATACATATATATATAAAACGTGTTCATCCATCTAAATAGATCTATTTACATAATTCGATGGAATGTATCAAATGTCTGTAAAAAAATATTATTTTTTTTAGAAATATAATAAAGTTTTTTGTAAATTATATTTTTTAAATATTTTTGTATTAAATACATAAATAGATATTCTAAGATGATGAGAAATATTTCTAAATGAAAGATTAAAAATGAAACGATAAATTTACAAGAAAAAGCACTTGATCAAATATATAATTCAACTTTTAACATTTTCTCAATTCAACTATCAGTAGAATTATTTTAATATTCCATTGTAAGATAGAAATGATAGGCAATTCTAAGTTAATTGAATTGATAATTATGCTTTTAGAGAGAAAAAGTAATTCGAGATATCGCGTTCAATTCAGTCGCTGAGCAAACTTGTTTGTTCGACTAAACAATTTACCTACACATTAGCAATTCTACGGTGGTGCCTGTTAGCGCCAGCTCTTCGTCACGAGCTGCTCGTGTAATGCGTTAATGTGTGTAGAACGTATGCGTTACTGGCAAGATGCTAAACAATTACACGAAGTCCGATGGATTATTGTTGCCCAAGCTATGAAACAGGTTGCACCTTTTTGGTCTTGTATCGAAATGAAATTGATATACAATTTTTATTCCAGTTTTACTATATAAAACATATTTAATAATTATTTAAATATATTAATTTAATATTACTAGCTATTATGATTATTTATACTACTAATATTTAATTGTATCAGCATTTATTCGTCAGCAAAAATATGTGCGAACATGTTTATAGTATTGTTTTTGATTTTCAAGGAATAAATATGTAAACATTTATATAATCTCAATTTCTAAATTAATTCAAATAACATAGTTTAATTTAGTCCATTCGAATTTAATCTTTGTTCTAATTTTAAAAAAGTCAATTTAGTTAAATTAATTGAATATTCGAAGAGGTTAGGTTTGATTCCATTAGTACAATGAAATTAATACAATTAATTTAATCATGTTGAATCGCAAATATTTCAATCATTATTGACGAAAAATTATAAATACTTATTATAATTTTTATTATAATAATAAATTAAATTCTCATTTAAAAGATAAGACTTCTATATAAATAATCTCATTTAAAAATATCAGTTAAATAGTACCTATTTTAAAATTGTAGTCCTTAACCTATGTACACATATACATGCATCAAATGTTTTTACGTTACAGTCTTTAAGAAGTTGGCAATAATCCTCGGGTGATTTTAACATACAAATCAGCGCGGAAGATAGATTGCATTATCATTGCGTCTAGTGAAGAGAACGTGCAACCATTTCGGCAAATATTCATTCCACGGCAGTATTTTATTGGTCATGGACGAGGTGCGCCCGTGCTGCGCGTTTCTCGTGCGCATTCTTCGTTCCGTCAGAGGCGTCAGTGTCGCGGATCTACGCTTCGAATGGCGGGTTTGTTGCCGCGATCCCCGTCACGGCGATAATAAATTTTCCGTATCAAAGCGTCGTTAAGTGGGAATTATTTTGCAATTAAGAACAGGTTGTTCCACGGATCGAATCGATTACGATCTAATCATCCACCGTTGCCGTTGCAATTTGCCTCTGGGATTTATTCATAAAATCGTCGATTTATTCGTAAACGCGTAAGAAAGGCATTCCAGCGCGGCTTAACGAGAATGTTAAACCGCAAGGGCAGGAGATCAGGGACTTTACTAGAATGCGCGGCGAACTGCATGCACGCATGATGCATTTGTTGAATCGTGGGTGGAAGAAGAAGAAAAGAAAGGAGGAGTGAGAGAAAGAAAGATGAAGGCGCGTAGGACGAATACGGTGCATTCTTGATGTATTTTTTAACACATTAACTGCCGGGTGAGTTTCATATATTTTGTTTACGACATAATTATCTATATTATTAAACATCTATATTAATAAAAAATTCATTGTTCAATATTAGAAAAATCAGTCAAAATGATAAGAAATTTTATTCGATATTCCTATTTATTTTTTGATATTCCTATGTACTTTAAAAGGATACTATAAATATTTTTCTTATATTTAAGATATAATCAATATAAATAATAAAATATCAAATAGTATTAATGTTTTAAAAGTGTAAAAAAAATATAAAAAAGTTAAATAGAATATTAATGTTACTTTATAGAAGAGGTTAAATAGAATAATTCTATTGATACATTATCTATTGTATATATTATTATGTACATATTATAATACAATATAAATAATATATTAATTATATTTTATGAATAATAATTTATTCAAATATTTTAATTAATTCTTGCATCATAGGTAATTTTTTATTTTAACGATACTTATTAATTTCCAAAGGAATAGTCATTTACATGATTTTGTCCCCCTCTATGTATTATCGTTACAAACGAAAAGAGTTCAGAAAAAAACCAATAGATTGCGCGTATGTAGTCAAGAATATAATCAAGAAAAATAAGAACAGGGCTTAAGGTTGCTTAAATATCGCCATTTCAATTAATGGCTAATATTCATATTTGCGACTGTTCTTAAAATTTGTTTTGTTTTATTCTCTGTTCTGTTTTTCGATTTTATTTTGTAAGAATAGCAAATGATTGATCAAGCAGAAAAAAATAAAAATGGGAAAGCCAGCATTTCTTTTTTAACTTTAATTATTAACTTCTGTAGATTCAAATAACATAAAATATGTACTGGTTCTTGTACTTGAGATATTAACCGCGAGATCGCGCATCACTTCATTATGTATTTCCCGCGCATTTTAGTAGTTTGCTAAGATACGAACGAATTTGCACGTGACGTGAAAATTAATTTGCAATGAATGTTATGGTAAATTTTGTGTTTTGTGATTTTTATGAGCATTGTGACATTTAAACCAATAGTCGTTGTGAAATGTCTATGCGATAAAACCCGTTTGCGTGTAGGCTGCGTTACAAAATATGATAGCAGTGTTCTGTGTGAAGCGTGCTTCAGTTTGCTATGTGGAATGAAGAAAAAAAGATGGAGGCAAAGAAAAAAAAAAGAAAGGAAAGAAAAATGAGAAATGAGGTTTTAAGTAAGTACGATAGCGTAACATACTGACCTTACATTTTCATTAGCATACAATCAAGTCTAGATAAAGGAATACGTATATATACCAGCATATCGGAAATACATATAGCTACGCGATCAAATCGTTGATAAATGCGAATAACGGTCCATTAGAAGATGCTTCCGGAAAGCTATGCAACAAATAGAACGAAATGATCAATTGACTAATATTTATCTTCAATCGATGACTGTTTTCTGTTACACGTTACTAAGAGATTATTAAAATATAAAAAGTCATATATTTTTAAAATTTAGGGAAAAAAAAAGAAATAGAAATTTAAAAATTCTTATATCGATATAGAATATTAGAATATTTGAACAATCAGATTTATTCATATACTTATACATAATTGACAAATATGATTAAAAATGACAGTCTGTTTGTTCTTTCGTTATCTTTTCGTCGGCCATTTTTAGAGATTCGTTCTCTTTACCTCCAGATAGGTAGGTTGCTAGGTAATTAGATTTGTACGCGCGGGCAACATCGGCGCTTGAGAAAAGGACGAGAAGTGGCGAGAGTGCGCAAGACACGGTTACTCATGCCACTGGAATGTAGTTCACATTGTTTATATACCGCCTCCTACGTGCATGCACGTCGCACTTCGTCGAACGATAAAACCAGTCGCCGGCGCTCCTGTCGTGTGGATATCGGTCTCCATGCGTGTGCACACGCTTCGTCGATCGCCACTTTCATCCCTGCCGATCCGTGGAATCCTCGTTCTGTTTTCGAATTCGCTACGAGTGGCTGTGATGCCGATCGGGAGAAAAGACATCCACCCGCCATTCAAGTATGTTCTTTCGATCCGATCGAGATCTGCATACTGATGATCGAGGATGGGCTAATTGTCGGAGATCGGTACCGGCACAAAGGTCGCCGGTGTCGCTTGTAAAACATCCTAGATCGTTTGACGAGGCGGTAATAAAAGACTGGTAACGCGGATGGCATTCGTTATGGGTGGTTATTCCGAATGGAGGATTCTTACGAGTATTCGTCACCCAAGGCTGAGGAAAATAAATTTTTGAAATAGATAAATAGAAATAAATATTTTTTTTTCTTTTAATGATACAGGCTTTCACAAATAAATTTTTTTTTTAAAGAAATACTATCCTAAATGTATATTTTAGAATCAATTAGTACAAATACTGTTTTGAAATGGATATTTCGTTGAAATACGCAGTCATCTTCGTTCGCATTTATTACATTTCGATTAAACGAAAAATAAATATTCTATCTATATCGGATTTCATCAATTTAAAATTTATAAAAATATTTATCTACAACGTTCACAATACTTCTTGTTCAAGATCATTTCAAACGAATTCTCTTATCCCTTGAAGTATTCCACCATAAAAAGAATCCTTTTATATCGGAATAGCATCGAGTCTTTCGTCGTATCCACAAATAACATACCTCGACGGTTCATCCCCTATCGTCCTCCGCTCTCCACGAGCCAAGTACCTATCGAGATCCGCGCGCAAAAATTGATCCTCCGTGATTTTCCTTCGAAGTCTGTACACTTGGGGTCGGTGATCGCGAAGAGAATGCTATAGGGACACAGGTTGAACGGCTGCGAAATGCATTGGCTATCGGGGTCCAAGAAGGGACGAGAGATAGAGAATGAGAGAAAAAGAGGGATAAAGAGGGATGGTAGAGAGGAGGGTAAGAGAGAAAAAGGAGGTTGGATCGGGGGGAGGTAGGGAGAGGGCGGCAAGAGGGGGAGGGAGGAGAGACCGGCTTTTATAATGGCGCGGCAGTTATACCGGTAAGCGAGTAAATGCATCAACGTGCTGCAAACCGAGAGGCACCTGAGAAAGAGAAATAGACAACACTGGGTACGAGTGCATGTACGGGAGAAAGAAGGGATCACGGTAAGAGGGTGGGTGTACGGAGGGATGGAGGAGAGAAGGGAAGAAGAGGATCGAGGAAAAGGGACAGAGAAAAGAGCCAGGCTCCTCGGGGTGTGGGCGGATTGCACGCGTCTCTCGGTAATGGATCCCATCGATCATCCCTTCGCGGGTAGATGGTTTCTCTTCCTTTCTGCTCTCTCGTGAATCGTCCATTAGTCAATTTTGTCGATTACCGTGGCGACTTCGTCGAATCATGGGACGACCCCAAAATAGTCGTGTCGAGGACGTGGAGGAGAAAAGAAAACGCCGCCACGATGGCAAAAAGCCACTTCATTGCGCAGACATGGTGCAAAGTATGTCAAGAATCATTTATGTCCTTGATGATACGTATATGTATTATATAAAAGAGTAAATTATTAGCGCAAGGTACGAGGTTCTTGCTCGCTACGAAAGATTGAAATTTTTTCTCCGAACGTAAAGTACAGACAAGTCTTCGAATTTTTCACTAACATTTCCAATAACATTTAACGGAGAATATAATACAATATAATAACAAAGATTCGATAATAAATTCTCATACAAAGGATATATATATACGAAGAAAATTCGGTAGAAATCGATACAATTAATCGGTTCCAGCGGGTTTGAAATTCCACGGTGGATCTGATGCTCTCCGCGTTGCATTTTTCTTTTCTTTTGAAGAACTTATTGTCCGGCCGATTTACGAGCGGTTGGCTGGCTCGGCGCGAGCGAGAACCATCCCGTTTCTCCATCCACGCGACCGCCTCTTGTTCCACAGAGATGAAAATGGAGTAATGCCGGGAGCGATTCTGTGATTTACCGTGGACCAACATCCAGAAAGAGATTCAACACACGTATTGTGAACCGTGTGTGCAGAGGCCTCCCTCTTCTTATTCCTCCTCTTCTTCCTTCTTCTCCTCCCTTTCTTCTTCTTCTTCTTCTTCTTTCTGCCGTTCCTACCGGTTGGGATCTCTGGAAATGCCAGTGTGATTTGTGCGACCGGTTACCGTTTTCATTTGCATATCCCTATCGGCTCTTTCGTACATTGTTATCTTCGTTGCCACGTGATTCTCTGGTCTAATAGCCTGACATGAAGTAATCCCGGTAGTCCTCTCCTCTCTATTTCGAGGAACGTTATGCGAACGTGTTGGGTCATCGGTCATTATTTGGATACTCAATAGATTTTTTGTCCTCTTTTGTTTTTTTTTTTAAAGATGAAATTCGTAAGTTCCTACCCTTTGAAATATAGAAGATAGGAAAATGATATTTCAAACGAAAAATCGAAGCATGATCTATATTATCGATATATAGTATAAATTCATTACGCATTATCTTTTCCATTGGCTTACAATTATAAGGCAATCACACGTCTCAAATTTCGCAGGATATTTTTCGAAACATCCGTTGGAGAGTTTATTTTTCAAACTTTCGTATTTCAATTATAGTTTATGATACAAACGGTGTTCACGTTGAACCAGCTTTTCTTTCTTTTTCCACTGGTATGATTGCAGTGAGGACGCTGGGCGTAGCGGCGACGAAATGAAGCATGCAGCATGCGTGGTAGCGGTGTCACGGCTGCGCGGTCCTGCCTTCAACCCCTGGTGTCCGCCAGCCGCTACCTCGCCGTTCAAGCCCTTCCTGGTGATCCTCTTTACTTCGTCGTTGAGGTGAGTACGCAGACATTTACGTTATTAAACGGGGTAGGGGGAGGGAGGAGGAGGAGAATAATTCATGACGACAATGCATATTCAACTTGTCGCAACGTGCATCATAATCGTTTTCATCTTGTTCCGTTACACACATGGTAATTCCGGATCGTCTATTTTCCATACAACGCCATTCTTTCCATGGAATTATCTTTTAATGAAAAAGCAACAACGTCGAAACCTTGGTATATGCTTAAAGACGATCGAGTAATTTTTTCTCATACTTCGGAACGATTCGCATAATCGCCACTATCATTTTATAGAGAATGTCTTTGAATCTTATCTTTTATGAATATTATTAATTCTTGTTCGAAGCGTTTATAGTGTACGAATTGCCGTTTAAATTACCGCTAAGCCACTTCACGACTGAAGATATGAGGGAAAATGAGACGGAATATAAAACGATATACGATATAATGATAAGAAACTTATTATTGATAATAATTAAATATAAAAATATTTCGATGGAATAATTCGAAATATCTATGCTGGATTGACCGCGCATGTTCGTAAATAAATAAATTTTTATTCTTAATATTCTTAATAAAAAAAAAAAAGCTACGTAAAATATTATGAAAATACACGCATCGTGTATTAAAAAAAAAATCCGATCCGATTATTTCTTCCTTTTTTTTTTTTTTCGACATGTAACATGTACCATCATCCGGTTGAAACGGAAACGCGCAACATGGCCGCGAAATACCATACTTTATCGGGACATGTGCATCGCGATGTCGAGGGCACGCCTGGATTTTCTAATCGTGGAATGCGATTAGTTACATCCGTGGCGCGCGTGGGCGTGCGAGCGTGGAATAACCGATGCGAGAGAAACCCGCGTATAGTATAGTCGATATATTAAGGCGTGCGAAGGTACATGCACCTGCCTTGTCCTCCCTAAGAGTCATTTACAACCGGCAGACCGCGGGAGTGAAGAGGAACGCCCGATACTATGTAGAATGGCTAATTGAAAAAGTTCCTGCCTCGGTTATTTTGTAACACCGTGTTCTACAGAATTATGTTTCACGCGCGAAACGTAATTTTATTTCATTATATTCTTTGACAGTGTCAACAATCCTGAATGGAATATACGATCAATTCATCTTTTATTTCATTTTATTTCTTCGAAAATCTCTTGATGCTGGAACGATGCTTAATGAAATTGAGGTAAAAAAAAGAACGGAATATTCTTGTTGAAAACAATGTTTATATCAAAATATGATTTTTTTTTTAGTAGAATATCAGAGCAATCTTGTTATTCAAATTTTGTCTCGCATGTCCAAGCTTTAGGTGTACATTCGACAGAAAAGTTATATCAAATGCAGTGTACAATTATATTAAAAAATTGTTTACGCGATCTCACCGAAGAATTCACTTGAGAACTGGTTGGGAGAAAGAACTCGTTTAGTTTTGCGTGGCACGATATTTTTCGTCGATTCACGGTAGAACGCGTGCCCTCGTAAATTTTTCAATGCTTCGCGGTGAAAAATGAGTGATCTCGTTTTTGAGGCCCGCGTTTACACGAATTATACACGCGCGATTCATCATCGTTTCAACGCAGTTATGATTGCTATTAAAACAGTTGTTGCCGATTAAATCTGTCGGAATAAAAGCTCGTTTGATGGTGGATTTTAACTCAACGATTCGTAAGATACAAGATTATATCGCCGTGTTTAAGCGTCGACATGACTAATGCTTGTCGCATATAAAACTACAAGTGTAAATTTCATTTTTATCTGTGTTCATTTTTTTTTTTTTTTATTTATCGTTGTATCAATCAATCGTCGATCGAATAAATATCGAAAAGTAACTACTCATTGTGGTTAAATTACACGGTTTTTGCAACGATATTATTGGTTGAATTATGTCTGTTAATGGTAATTTTTTTTTTTTAAAAAGAAAATACGGACTTCATTGGTTAAATCTTGACCATGTTTTCAAAAGCAGTGATGCTTCTGCAATCATTAATGTATAAGTCCATTTCTCTTCACGACACTTCCATGCAACTATGTAAAAATATATTTATCGATTCCTATCTTTTCTTCTTTATAATATCACTCTTTTCCTAATGCATAATATATTTATAAAAATTTTTCGATAACAAACTTATAAGAATACTCGTTCCTTCGATTGTTGTTCTCGCAATTTCACAATCCAAGACGCCATATATTCTTTCGTAATTCTTTCTCTCTCGACTCCAATCAATTTCTTAAATCTCAATCACACAAATTTCATAATCGAAAATACCAAACGTATATTTTCCCCTACTTTTGTTCAACAAAAGAGAATTGTAAGGGGAAAAAAAACAAAAAAAGTAAAATTAGAATAAAATTTTAACCTTTTCCTTTAAAAGGATGATCGAAAAATTTTATTTCACACTTTTTTATTTATCTTCGTACCAATTATTCATTTCTAAAATTCACTTGTACTTTCTAAAATTTTCAACTTGATTTCCTCCATAGAAGAACAAGGTGTGAAATGAAACAGTTTCATTCCACGTTATCGACATATTTCTTTTTTCACGTAATCACACTGTGAACGTGAAAAGAGATTTTTCCCGATAAGGAAAAATATTGGGAAACACTGGGATAGGGAGAATGCGTGGCGAAGGCGGTAGTAAGCGTTTCAATGGCAAGGTTTTTCCGCAGCAACGTCGATTTGCCCGTTCGAGGCTATTGCCTTCTCGCGTCGTTAGACAAACCATCTACACAGAGCGTTACACACGCTCATATACACGGCCGGTAGTGTTCTGGCGCACCTTCTCACACGATACTATCTACCTAATTATAGCCAGGTTCATTTGTAACGACGAATCTGAATTCCCGGTTGCCAAGGAAATTCCTCGTTCTGCCTGCGTGGCCCCGTGTTGGCCTGCTGTGAAATCAACGGGGCTGGCATTCTGGCTTCATTATACCGAATCGAAGTGAGAATGTTACTCGCGTGCAAGTTATCAAGTTTGTTCTATGGAGGGAGGATGCAGTAATATATCTGTTAAGTGGGCATGGATAATATCTAATTAATAACTCGTGGTCGTTTTAGAAAAATTTAGAGAACGGATGTTACAAATTATTTTATCGTTCAACATAGCGATGATGATAAACGTAAATGGTTTAATGCGGATACGTAAAATATAAGAAACAAGTAATTGCAATGTATAGTATCCGTGAAAAATAAAGGGCTCTTTTTGTAATATTTCCTGCAAAATTAGGGCATTTCTGCAACTATTGATAGAAACGCGTTAAAAAAATGTAGGAGTAAATAAAACGTATGAAAATTAACGATATAAAAGAAAGGATACATTTTGGATGTTTTGGATATATTTTTGTATAAATTTTATAATTTTTTGTCGCATTTGAATTTCTTTATAAGAGAAAAAAATGTTATTTGCAGTTGATTCTTACCAAAAACAAAATTGTATAATATATAATATATAATAATAACTCTGTTGCATCGTTATAGATTTTTTTTTTCGTACAAATCGTACGATTTATAAAACAGAAAAATCTGAAGGATAATTAAAAACGTGAGAAGAGGAAAACAATAAGAAGAAGAAAGAAAGATATTAGTTTTTTCTCCTCTTCTTTGTAATTAATCTATTAACTCTGAAGGAAAATGAGTAAATTCATTATCTCCAGATCGCCGGTAATTTGGATGTATTTCCGCCTCGTAATTTCCTGGCAACAACAGGGAACGAAAGGAAGAATAAACATTTTTCCGATCTGAAACGCTTACGTGTTCCTGAAATAGACTCATTGTTACAAAATACGATAAGAGATACACGAATTAAAAACGTTTCATTCTTCGTTATATTTCCTGGCTTTAACACTCGTGTTTTCTACGGCATATTTCTCAAATGACCGTGTCGATTCCTATCTGGTCCCGGTTACGTTTGTACCGATACTAATTTATTACAATGGCAGAACGGTAGCATAATAATTATGTAGATAATTGAAATGCCGATTAGAAAAGTGGAATGGCCAGGTTTCTTTTCAAATGGAAAAATACGTCCATTGTTCATTTCATCCGTAAGATTTGTAGAATGTCTATGAGAAATATTGTTATTCGAGTTTATGGTCTTTTTTATTTCCCTTTTGATTTATTTTCTTCTTTTATTTCTTTCTTTTCTTCAAGATAGAATTTGAATTTTCAACTTAATCCAAAATGGACTGTAAATATATATTCTTGCATTCCTTGATTCTTTCCATGTATCAAATTATCAATATTAAAATTTCACGAATTTTAAATTATTCAATGTTATTATCAACGTGCAACTGTTACTTATAAAAAAAACAAATTTAAAAATATTTTAAAATTAAAACCAACGTCCTTGTTTCCATAATTATATTTCGTATACTTTTTTCACAAAAATTAGCGATGGCCAAGTATTTACGATGATGTAAAAATGACGTAAAAATCTCCAAAAAAAAAAGAAAGAAAGAAAGAAAAGGAGGAAGATCCATTTGGACAGATATTTTTGTCAATCTCGCGAATCTATCGCGTGGCCGTGTCTTGGCCATGGACAGAATCGTGAAACGCGGGCCCGATAGGATCGACCGTAAATCTGAGCCGACAGGCTGTTCCAGGGGATATTTTATGGTGGCCCGTAGAGATTTGGTGCGGACAAGATCGGCGCTGGAATGCGTCGAGCGACTCGAAATATTCGATACGGGGCGATAAATTGTTCCTCTACCTCGGCGCGTGCATTCCATGCCGAGCATTTATGAGGGACCTTTCCCTTCGGGGCATCGCTTAAAATGCTACACAATTGTAATAACATTTCCGCGTACGGTTTCTCGATGCACCCCTGTGAAATTTCTTCCGAGATAAAAATATACGGCGAAACTATAATTTCCCACGAACGAGGAATAGGAATATCGTATCGATATTTTAAAAATTGAGAAAAGTTAAATTAAGGTTTATTTTTATTGTAATCATTATAAATCTTATTAATTATTGGTTTTTTTTTAATAATATATTTCATTATCAAAATTTTATTACTTCTTTTTTTTATTATTTAAAAAGATCAAGATCTTTTACTGTAGCGGATCTTCAACCGGTTTCCCCGAAGCTGGATAGCTCACGTTACATCAGATAACTTTCTAATCGTGTAAAATAATATAAGCTTTTATATATTAGATGCATCGGGAATTCTTTCGACGTAATTAATGGAGGAAGAGGAATATCGTGGATAGAAGAAAAACGTCTCGATGGTTGTGTAATACGTGGATACGTTTATCAATGGGAAATGATTCCGCGTTACGATAGGCTGGAATAATTAAATAAATAATTTATAAAAAACCGTTTAAGTTTTTAAGTGATCGTATACCACGAAATTATATTCATTATAATAATACCGCTTCGAACGCTGTTCCAAATTAACTATTTAAATTTATAACTCGAATCTGTGTAATTTGAAAATTTTGATGGTGCTTTCATCACTTGTGGAGTGAAATGTTCTCTGATGACATACATCTTCTTCGTCTCTGCTCCGTTAAACGGCGCAAATTTTCGTTCAAACAATTTACTCTTTGATGCTTTCAACGAAAAAAAAAAAAAGAAAAAGAAAAAAAAGAGAAAAAAAGGAACCAAAAGAAAGGAGCAATTTTCATTCAAATGATTCGTTCTTTGATGCTTTCAACGAAAAACAAAAGGAAAAGAAAAAGAGGATCACCTCGTAAATACGAAACCAAAAGCGTCAAGACTCGATTCAGCTATAAAAGTGGCGAGATTTCAATAAACATCCTCGACGTTGAGCATTTGCAATTTATGCAAATCGTGACGACAGCGAATCCGTCGATGCTTTGTCTCGCGAACGAGGCAAGAATCGGTCCTGGATCCGCACGTCCATTCATTCTAAAAAGCCACGAGACCGGTGAAGTCATGGGGCTACGGTAGGAAGCGAAGGCAATGCCAGATGCGATTTGAATATCCGTGGGTGTCTCTCCTTCTCTATTTCTCTCTTTTTCTCTTTCCACATCCTCCATCGCGCGAATTCGCGCTCACGCCTGTTACCATTTACCATCTCCGTATATGTAATTCATTGAGCGAAGAAGGAACAATAGGAACGGTTGCGCCGAGGACTTTTCATGATTATACGGTGCTCAAGCTGTGATTACCGTGTACCGATCCTTGTAGTGTACCTCGTCACCACTCGGCTGCCACGCCGATCCTTTTTTTCGCAACGGTAGAAAAGAATTGCCGTTCCTCCACGCATGCGCAACAAGTCTTATCATCATAACGCCACAGTTGGGAAGCAGTTGGCTCTATTTCGAGCGGCAAATTATCCCGATCTCTCGTGACGGTAATTGGCCTAATACCACCTTTGTTTCTGATCATCGCGTGATAACGAACCTTGTCGCGGCTCGGTGTAAAAATGTAGGAGAATACGGTCGGATTTTCAATTACATGTATTATTTCCCCTCCGTGACGAACTTGGACTTTAGTTCAAGTATATCTTTCAGATTTTTAATGATTTGAAGTGACTCGGGATGGGCGGAAGAGGGTAAAAATGAACAAAAGTTGGGCCTTTTTTTTTTAATTTTAATAGAATTAAAATCTAAATTTAAAACTTGAAAATTGATTCTTCTTAAAATTCATTTCGATCGCGTGCCATTTTCGCATCTCTCGTAAACTCTGCAATTTGCGATAATTTTAATAATCATACCGCCGTCTCGTTTCTGCTATCCCTCTTTGCTCAACTCAAATTGCCCGGTGACTCGCTATTAAATAAGCGTTGCGACATTTTTGTGTTTGTCTCTCGTGAAATAGATTCTGAAAAGTCTCTCTCACGAGCGTATCAACATGTTGTGTAACGTAATAATCGTAACACGGTTCCGCGATTCTGGCATAATTAACTCAAAATAATTTTATTCTTGCTTGCTGCGCGAGCGAGATAATTTTCTTACGTATTAAAAAAAAATATTTAGGAAGCTCTCATTAAACAATGTTGCATGCTCGATGCGTTTGTGGGGAAGCAAAGGAAAAGCGCCGCGATACGAAACGTTCGCGCATTCCTATACGCTTTGAAGCGTTAAAACACGTCGGATAAATTCCAACGTTTCCTTATACCACACGTATATATGCACGAATATAATTGGTTGCCTTTGGAAATTCTTCTAAAAGTTACGGAAATAATTCCTTTAACGAGGATGCATTAGATTGAAGATAGGTAGAAAGGATTGGCCGAATAATATTAATTAACCAGATTTGCCGGCGGGCTGATTTTATTCCTATGTAAGTGGAGAAAAATTGAAGTATATTTCGCGTATTTATTTTAAACCTGCCCGTAACCGTGGTTTGGCAAAGTATTTTGATTAAGTTCCGCGAGAAGATCGAATAAACTATGCATTATTAGCAATATGGTGGAAATATCAGATGAGAAATTAAATGCATACATCATATGAATTATTATACCGTGGTATAATTGGAAATTCTTGCACGTGTGGCCAACTTCGATACAGAGTAGTTTCCAAGTCGCGTTCGTTAACTCGTTAATAACTCGTTCGAGGATATCTGCTATTTTCCATATTTTTCGATCAATGCGTATATATATATTCAGATAATCGTATTTCCATTCCTCACTGTTTTTTCCTTCATTTTTAATTTTACAATATACTTAATATTACGTAACGACTTTGCACTATTTAAATACATTACGATATTTTTTTAAATTATAATTTTATCGATTACCGAAAAATTACAAATTCTCAGACGTTTCAACGTAATAGAATCTAAGTCGTAATTGAATATGTGATAAATATGATCGAGAAGAAGAAATTCTTCTTAAATCTTAAGTCTCCCTCCGCAAAAGTATCCACAAGGACAGTGATCAAGGGATATGCTGTCATCATATTCGCTGTAGCAAGGTGTATCACGTCAATCTGATCACGTACATTCTTTGGTATGGCACCACCGTGTATAGCCACGTCTGCGAGCTACCACGGTTGTAACGAGTCTGGTATGTGGTACGCTTTCACCGTTTGCAATATTCATACATCCACGCATTGTTATTACATGCTACGCGCGATGCAGAATGCCTGCATGTCGCGAATCCAAGTGATAAAATTACCGAGTGATGATGATTCTTTTTTTCCTTTTTATTTTCGAAACCCAATCGTCCTCATCCAACCGCGAAAACGTGTCCAACTTCTCGATGCTAACTCCGACCAAGAATCGCGCATTCGAATCATAATGGCATAAAAGTGTCTTGAATAAAGCGCATAAGTAGGATATTCAAACTTGCTTAGATTTCTTGTGCTATTGGGATTTATATCGTTGCCAGTATCGTTTGGATATTTTTATTATTATTATTTTTTTTTTCGTCGCATGGGAATGCTGTTAAGCAAATTCATTGCGAGGATTATGATTCTCTTCTCATTTTTATTTCAGAAAATTTGTAATTCGATCTACACATTGTTGTTTCATTGTTATGAAGTAATATCGTATTTTGATTTTTATCATGTAAGTTATCGTTATCAATTCGTCCATTTGGAAAAGAAAATAAGATCGAAGGATCAAATTTTTAATTACATGCATACCTATCTAAGAATTAATTATTGACGAAAGAATTTCATATCTGAATTCAAGAGGAATTCGCATACATGTGCTAATATTTAAGATTAATTTTACGTCTTTCTCTCTCGTTTTGATTATAGTTTCTCTATTTTAAATAGAATCGTTCCAAACATAGATGAACGTAAACGTCTCTGAAAAAGACGCATAAAATGGGTTAACGTTAATGTCGTTTACGCAAGGGATTCCGGTTTCTCTAGAATGTGGGTTACCGCAAGTTTAAATCTATCCGTGTATAAACGGTACATAAATTTCCATCTCGTTCCATTGCTCGATCTAACCATGAATCGCAACGATTCGCGCAATGATACTAATTGATCTCTTGAAATTTGCGGATCGTTTGTGAGAGTGCCTCGATAGGATTGATAGATAGAAAACTGTTCTTACTTCGATATTTTAATCGGGAATATCAATGAAAATATTTCAAAATGTGTTTAATTTTCTTTTTAAAAATGGAATTCGGAAATTTAATCTTACTCTCTCCTTCTTTCCTACTTCTGCTCTACTCGTTCTCCTTTTTCCTTCCTTTCCTTTATTTTAAACGCGATATCTCTCGCACGCTGATACACGTTGGCGTCCACAAGTCCACCTTGAAACGAAATCATTTGTGCACAACCGTTTCACCGATGTAAATTTGTAATTACATAAAGGGGTCGGTGTCGGACAAGGGTTTCGAGAACGATACAATCTCATTATGCGTGCTCTATTACCAGTCACGTGCGTGGCGACGTCTCTTCGACGAAGGGGAGTCCTTTCCGTTTCGCGGTGAACGCACAAGCGTTGATTGCTCGCACGGTAGATCCCCTCGATCGATAGTTGGATGTGTTTTCGTTCGAAATCGTTTATCGATAATCGCATGATCGTTTCATACGACGTTTATGCGCGCATATTCGATTTTATCGATTTAGATATCTGATGAAATTATAACGAAATAAAGGAACGCTCGGTGAACGTTATCGATGCTCTCTTCAATAATTTAGGAGGAAAAACGAGTATTACAATGGAACTCTATTAATCTGATTGTTCCATTTATCGAGATATCGGTTCGATTGCACGAATTTCTGCTACTGATAAGTAAGAAAAAATATTAATTGCCAAATTTATCGTCCCTTAAAACTCTTCGGCATCTATCTCCCCCTTTAAATATACTTTTCACTACAATTTTTCTCGAAATTTAATATCTCGTTACATCATTTTATTTTAGGCGAAGTCGAGAGTGAAGGAGGTGTACGCGCAGACATGCATGCTTCTCGGCCAGCAGGGCATGCGAGACTGCGAACTGTTCGGCCTGGCAATATTGTCCGGTGAGTAAACAATGGGCCCTCTTAGGCCCCCTTTCTTCTGTGTTTATAAAGAAGCGTCGAAAGTAGGTAGAAAATTTAAAGAAAAATTCTAAAGTAGAATAGAAAACCTGCTGCTGATCCCCATTGAAATCACGAATCTTTCGCAAACTTTTCTACCTGCCTCTTCGTTTCTGAATCGCTTTCTAAATTTTCTACCCACTTTGTTTCGAACACCCTGTATACCTCTGCTCCCGTTTCCGCCGTTCTATCGTTTAACGGACGAAATGCGGTCGGACGGGACCGGTGAGCATCGTGAATGACTTGCGGGGTAGCTGTATCCGCCTCGAATTACGGCACGCCACTTTTTAACCTCCTACAGAGTAGATCGAATTACCGAAGCTCACGCGAGTCATTAGGTGTTGCGTTTCGCGAGAGAGCGCGAACCTTCTCCCGAATCACGATCCACGTTTCTGCTCACCTTCGAGATCAATTGTCTCTGTCGTCCACCGTTTCGACGAATGCTCTTGATCTCGTTTTTTTCTCTTTTTTTGAGAGTTTTCAGAGAGAAAATTGTAAAAGTTTGGTTAACTCGGTTTTTCCTGTATCTTCTTCTCGTCGCGTGCATAAACGATTCGAGGGAGTATTTGGAAGAATTAAAGAACCCGATTCGACGCGAAAAGGATAACGATAAGAAGGATACTTTCACTAACCGTTCTGTTGGATAACTCCGAGCGACACTCTATCCGATGAGAATCCAAAAGACTGTCCCGACCGAGATTCACTCGACCGAGGAGAAAGTATTCTAGACGCACTATCGATAGTTCTTGTAGAGAGAATCGCGTTTCAGAGAATTAAGTGGAAAATAAACGAAGCAACGAATAAATAAAATGAACGAGAAAGAATATTTTATAAATATTTATCCCTTTTCAAGTATCGTTTGGGACAAAACGAATGAGTTGGAATAATTTTAAATTCTAATTGTACGTTTAAATATTTTATCCCAATTATTTCTAATATCGTTAAAAATTGTTGGTATAATTTAGATATATTTTTATATTTTTTCTTACGATTGATAATTAATAATTGATAATGGATCGGTTCTATAATTACGATGTATTTTTGATGAAAATTTCTCTATTAAAGAATTTTTATAAATAATATCGTAAAAAAAAAATATGTCGTTTTATACGGCAAAAGTGAAAGGAACCGAATGAAATGGAATGTGGAACCAGGCTCGATGCTGGGCCGCAGAGGGTTAAAATTTATTACGTGCGAATAGTTGAAATTACCTGCTTTTTTAGTATCTAGATAAATATCGCCCCAGCTCGAGCTTCTCCTTTTTATCGAGAAGAAACGATACAACCTCGACTACCTTAACACATCGATACTGTGCAAGATTTAAAAAAAAACTTCCCAAACAATTATACGTTCGAAATTTAATAAAAAAACTCTTCTTTATTTAGAACAAAGTTAAAAACAATAAAGTTTCTCTCGCTTCGGTCGAAATGACCAATGATACTTTCCAAAAATTCTATCCTATTATTTTCTTCACGGCGTGACCCGAACTTGTAAAAAAGAATCGGGAAATTTGAAACAAATTTCTACAAGAAAAGAGAGAAAAAATTGGCATTCGCGAGAAATGTTCTAGGTCTCGGAATAGCAGCTTAATATCGCGCAAAGAGAGTCCTTGCCGAGTAGTCCGTTGACTAATCTTGAGATCTTTCTGCATATAGCCGTGGTCTTCTTGCTCTCCCTCGCCCTCTGGCCCCGGACACCATCCTCGGAGCTCCTTCCCTTCCCTTCACCGAATATACTCGGCTCCGCAGCGCTACCCTCTCGCTCTACTCTCTTGCCTTTCCACCAGTCATGACAAGCCGGTCCGACTGGTACCCCCACCAACGCGGCCGGACCCTTCTTGGGCCTCGCAAGGGCCCTGCGGGACCCCTCCCTCCTACATTCCAGCGGGGCCCCATCACGGCGAGGCTGAGCTGGCGGGTTTTGAGGCGCGCGAGCCATGCCACGACAGGAAAAAAATGCATCTGAAAAACGAAAACAAGTAGAAAAAGGTGGCTCACACCCCTGCATGCGTGCGTCGGTTTGCGTGAACGTTGCCCGGACCCCGTACCGAGGCCTCCTCCTTTCTCCTCCTTTCTTTCTTCCTTTCTTTTCGCTCCTCTACCTCCTCTGCGCGCCTCTTTACGCTCCTCTTCTTGCTCTACGCTCGCGTACGTGCTCGCAAACGGCTGCCTGCCTGTTCAACGCTTCTTCGTTTCCTTCTTCTTCTTCGTCCTTGCGTTTCTCTCCATTCGCATCACATCTCCGCTCCCCCAAATACGTTTCCTTTCTAAGATGTTTCCTCGAGCATGGCCCTTCGTTCCCCTTTTCTCTCCACGTGAGTTTCCGCGTCGTTTCTTATGGTTTCTGCAATCAACATTTTTTTCCACATTTTTCGAGTCCTCCTTTTTCTTCGAGTTTGCTCGCTCCTCTTCTTCTCTTCTTCTCGTTCCTCTCCGCTGCTGCTGCTGTTGCTCCTCCTCCTCCTCCTCCTCCTCCTCCGTCTTTTCCTTTTTGTACCGGTTATTTCGTCTTCGTCTTGTCCCTCTATCCCGACCCCCCATGCCCCTGGCGGTAAAATGACACGGACCAATCGCTGCTGCAATTTTGTAATCACCACCGTCTGCTCTTCGACGCTTCTTACTAAAAATAGATATCGAGAAAGATCGCTCCGGGCGAGCCGAGCGCAACCAGCCGCCGAAAAATTCTTTGGTTACAACCCCTCCGCCTGGCGAACGTGATCGAGCGGAGGTCCAAGGCTTTTTCGTATCTTCAAGGTCTTGCCAAGGATGTTTCTTCCAATTTTTTTACTGTGCTCTTTTCCTCTTTCGTGATAGAATAGTTGTGCGATTATTATAATAAAATTATTACGCTGGTATAATTACGTATTATCAAGATATTTCTTTTACCGTTATTTTTATCGTTCATTTCTCTTTCCCCTCGTAGAGAAAACGATTTAAAGTTTATAACGGAATTATTACGTAATAATTAAACTTCCCAAATCATTGAACCCAATCCTTCCATTCGACCGAGAGTCAAGGTCTCGTCAAGGCCTTCCCAAACGTATTTATTTCTTTTCCTTCTTAAAATTTTAAGAAGGTATAATCATAAGCTGAAATGCTCGGGCAAGGAATCGAATATTTTATGATCTTCGCCAGGTATATATCTATAAAGCAATCCTGGCAATTATGGATTTTCGCGAATTTACATCGAACGATTCGCAACATGAATGCGATATTTAATTGAAAAAATATTCTCCACCGATAAAGAGAAAGATCGGATGTGGAAGATCGGTCGCGGAGGCCGCGATGCGTCGCGACTAATTTATTTGAAAGGTCAAATTTTTTGGGCGTCAACGCGTGGTACGTGTGCGTGACCGAGGGTCGAGGTGCGTGTTGTTCGCAACAGGAGAAAAAAAGGAACCGACGAAAAGGGACATGAAAGTGCACGAGGAGGGGTGAGAGGGGGAAGAGCGAAGGAAGACAGGATGGTGAAACGAAAAGGGCGAGAGAGATATATATATATATATATACAACCCCCTGTCTCTTTTATTATATAAAAGAAAAAAGAAGAAGAAGAACGGAGGGAATGAATAACGAGATGAAGGAGAGGGCGCGTAGGAAACAGGCGTCGAACGTGCTACGATCTACGCCAAAATTCAAAGACGAACGAAGGGAAGGAGGGAAAAAGCGATAAATGAAAGAGATATAACAAGAGTTGGCTTTGCGATTGAGAAGGACAGAGGCGAGGGATATAAAAAAGGAAGAAGAAACGCGAGGGGGGACAAAAGGCGAAGAAAAAGAAGTGGCGGAGGATGAGACCGGGAAGGTGGAGGAAGAGTGACAGAGAGGGAGGGAGGTAGGAGGAGGGAGAAGGGGAGAGAAAGAATGAGCCCGGGTAAGACGGTAGCCCGGTGATTTGTATAGGGCCTCTCGTATTCCACCTCCCGCCCAAGCGTCTCCGCCGCACGGCGACTTGGGACCCAGGAATGTGGAAGGAGGACTCCGAGGACAGGAATCGTCGACGCTGGCGCGCGCGCGCGCGAGCGAGCGCGATGGGCCCTGGGGAGGAAGGGGAGGGGGAGGGGGAGCGAGTGGAAGCGAAGGATGGAGGGAGGCCGGCAAGGGCCAGGCGCGGAGGACCCGGCAAAGAGGGATTCAGAGGCGGAAGGGCGGAGGGGAGGGTAGGCAGAGAATGGGCCTTAGCAGGTCCGTTGGATATATACCTCGATGAAGCTAAGGCTGCGTCACAACAGGGCTTCAACGTCCTTCCTTCCCCTCCATTACACATGCCGATCTTTCTCCTTCGCCGGTCTCCTCTCGTAAGCAGCACCTCCTGTGCACCATTTGCCGAACGTTAGCGGACCCCTTTTTACTCTTAGTTTTTTTTTTTTCGTTTCCTTCTCTTTTCTCCTCCTCCCTTCCCCTTTGTTTCGTTCTTTTTCGAATTCTTTTCCTTTTTTTTTCTGTCTTTTTTTTCCTTTTTGCATCGATTTACGTTGTTCCGTTTATTTATATATATTCACTTTCATCGTCTTTCTTCCTTTTTTTATCGTCTCGTTCGAATCTATATCTATTCGAGTATCGAAATAGGGAAATGCTTTATTCGGAGGGAAAAGGGGAAATTCCTGTTCTCCCCTTCCGCCCGTTTCCTTCCTGAACGCCCTTCCATCCTCGTCGTACTTTCCTTCTTTTTGCATTTCTTACTCGGCCCGACCCCCTGCCATTCCTCTCTCTCTCTCTCTCTTTCTCTTTCTTTCCCTCTCCCGCCCGATCCATCCGTCTCGCTCCATCTCCCTGGTCTCCCTTCGGCTCTCCCTTTCTGCCACTCGTGGTCGTAACAACGGGGACACGTGTCCACGAAGCGAAGCCTCTCACATGAATGGGTCATTCATAAGGTGTAATGGCGTTTTATAAATTAAAACGCGTCGTCGTTTGATTTATATTACGCGATCCCTAATGAAGCCCCGTGCATGTCGAACGATCGAGGGCGAGGAGGGGAGGAGGATGGGGGAGGAGGAGATGGCGTGGTACGGGAGGCAAGGGACGAGGAAGATTGTGGAACCCATCCAGGAAGATGCCTCGCGATTTTAGAAGGGGGTTCCTCGCGATGCATCGCGTTATCCAGCCGGCGATCTTCTTAGCTAAACTCCTTCCTCCGCGTTTTATCTCTCCTTTCGATCGAAGAATTCATTCCCGCTACCGATCAATCGCGTTTCTCTCTCCCCTCTCTCCCCCCCTTTTCACTTTCTCGTTCTTTCTCTTCAACTTCGCCCTCTCGCTCTGCTTTCTTTTTTTCTTTCTTTTTTCTTTTTCCCTCCCCCTCTCTTACTTTCTTCGCGGCAATCGACCGTCCTCGTGCTCTTTTTCTTCCTCTTCTCCTCCCTTCCTCCTTTCCTCCACCGTCTCCCTTCTTCTCTCTCGCGGGCTGCCGAAAGGCGCACACACACCGCCGTCCTTCTCACTCGTACGTGGCGTGTTTTGTTCGTCGGAATAATTTGATCGGGATGAAATATGCGATGAGCTCCAGATAGTGGCCTCCGGTGGAGGAGTGGTGGCGTTGGTTGGTACAGTGTGGCCGGTGTTGGTAGTGATGGTGGTGCTAGTGGAAGCCACATTTTATCCCCCTCGGTCTGCGTTCAACGGAACTCCATCTATCTTCCGTAATGCAACGCGAGGCCCGCTTCGTTACCGGCCACGAACGATGTAATAACCTTAAGAAAACTCTGGATACGATTTCGATGCCTATCGAGAGAGACCCGTGTTACTCGATGGTAGCCCTCCCCTCGAACGGATCTGGCAATCCAAGTCTTTCTTTTCGTGACAATTCGAGGATTTTTTCAATGCTCTATTCGTTCCATGGATTCTCGATTTTTTCGAGAAATTGTTATTTCCTTTCCGTCATCAATGTCATGAGAATCGATGCTTGAAGTAAATTTTACGAGATGTCTTTTAAGATTAGTAGAAAATATAAAATTAAGATTAGGGAAATATTATTATTGAATTTAACTACGTGAAATGAAATATATTTCGATGAAACTTGGCAAGTTTTCGGTAAGGATGAGGTAATAATATTGCCCAAGGTATGAATAAATATTTTTTTCAGTATGACGCTATAATAATCCGTAATATATTCTTCGTTCCTATATCGAATATTTTATGGACCTGTGTAACTTGGGATTTATGTAGCGCATTCCTTTTGAAAGATGACGCGTCGTTTGACGATGGAATGCCACGATTAACGTCGAATACCACTCGTATGACTGTCTATACTGTCGAAACTCAAGTTGTTCAATCATCACAAAGAATGAAGAGGAGGGGGGGAAAAAAAGAGAAAGAAAAAGGAAAGGCTGCTCGTCTATCAGATTTGAGAACATTATTCCCCCCAAAGAACCACGTACAATATATGAATCTTTATCGCGCAAGGAAAACGATCCATCAAATGGATATTGTATAGATTACACATCTGTGCATTCCTTTAAAAGTCTTTGTACAGTTTTGATCTTCAAGGCTGAAAAAAAAATTTCAATGCGATTATGTATGGCGAAAGGCGTACAATAATATCTTTGATCTGAATGATGATCGCGCATAACGGCGCGTGTCATTCTTTTTATCATTTTAAAAATGACACGAAGTGGGCGAGATTTGTACAACGTTGAAAAATATCTGTTTAATAGTTCTACGAAGCCATTTTTCGAAGCCAAGGCGCGCAATATTATTTTAAGTATACGCTTCTCCCGCGAAAGATTTATGATATTTACGTCTTAATTAAATCGTTAGGCTTGCTCGTTAACTGGCAAGAGTGCACGATTTAATTATACAAATTTTGTAATCGCCTTGTAAGAAAAAGAGAAAATGTTTAATTCAGAAAAATAGAATCGATACATCTACATTTTAAATTTATGGTACATAAATATTTCCATTTATATATTTCGTACATTCCTTTTGAAACAAAAAAGTGTTCTTACTTCAATTAAAGTCATCCACGTAACTTGAATTCGATTTTTTAAAAGATTTATTTCTTACCGTTCATCCTGCTCAATTCGCTACGATCTTCCTAGATCAACGAACGATCTGCTTGGATCCAGATTCCGTGAAAAAAGGTTGGCGTTTCGCCGGACAGGCCGGCAGAAGCGGCCACTACTATATATACATCGTGGAAGAGAGTTGCTCGTGTAAAATATAGCGAGTGCGAAGGTAGTGAGGAGGCCGGGGTCCTCTCTCGGCAATCAGGGGTGATTACGGGTGTAATTACGGTTACGGCGCATTGCTGCGCCACGAAAAGAGAGAGGGAACATTGTTTCTTTCTGGGAAACCGACAGGTTTATGGGGATCGTTCCTTCGCCGTTTTTTCTTGTCGTGATGCGCGCGCTCGCGAATCGTTGCCACGACCGAACAACCGCTCTTTTCCATCGCTCTCTTTTTTCTTTTCCCTCTCGTTTCTCCCTTCAAGCCGGAGAATCTCACCCTTGGAAAACCGCGCGTCTTCTCTTTTATCGATCGGTGACGCGTTGTGATCTATTTTCGTCATTATAGACAATAATGAATTTTAGAAAGCATTTTCGATATGTACAGTTCGATAACTTTTGACTTTTTGTTCTTGCGATTGTTAAAATTAGTGTAATGTTTGTTCGAGAAGAAATATGTAATTATTTAATATTATTTACAGGAAAGTGTCTCGATAAGAAAAACTCGGATCAATCGTAAAAACGACGAGTAACAATTCTGACAATTGTGTCGTTACATCCATCCGTTCGTCGTGAAAGAATTCAATCCCATTTTCCACCGATTGGTTCGTCCACGGATAGTACGTAGACAATTTACACGATTTCACCCTCAAACGATCACGAGTGGTGAGATTCGAAAGCTTAAGCGGGACAACGTCCCCCTCTCTCCTCGTAACCCTCTTTCCCTCGCATCTCGATCGTAAAAAAGTAACAACGTTGCCTATGCTCGTTCTGGGCGTGGCGGTCGGGCAAAAAGGAAAGATGGAGAAAGGAGAGTAGTGAGGAGAGGGTAGAGAAAAATAGGAAGGAAGAGGAGGAAAAGAGGAAAGGGAGATGTGCGCGCGGAAGGGGAGGGGGGGACGAAGGAAGGGGAGAAAGATGGAAGGAATGGGTTCGAGGATGGAGAGAAAAAAAGGAGGAGAGACGGAGGAGGATAGTGAGATCTCCGTCCTCGTGACTAGAGGGAATTTCTAGTGGGATAAGGTTGGTCGGCGGACCCCATGGGCCCCGATCGTTGGTTACACGAGGGCCAGGGTTAGCCCTCGGGCAACATTCCCCGGTAATGGTCGGGTTATACCTCGGGTAACACAGGTGCCCTCGGCTACGGAGGGAGAGATCGCGCAACGAAAGAACTTCGGGGCTGACTTACGACTCTCTCGGTCTTCCCCCCTCCCCCGGCTACGCCGATACATCCATCTATCTGTTCGCCCGGTGCCGATTCCGGCCATCAAAAACGGGGAATGCTACTAGTAGCCGTTCGAAAGAAAGAGGGGGAAGGAGAGAAGGTGGAACGGGATTTCTCTGCTTTCTCGGCAGATGATAGATATGGAAGAAAGAAAGATGGAATGAAGGAAGCGTCGAAGATTTTTGTTTTCATTTTTTATACGCGTCAATGGAAACGTGTAAGATCGTGAATCCGGAAAGAAAATGATTAGAGAAGAAAGAAGATGATGTAATCGGAGGGAATGTTGCAATTACGATTAAGAAAGGTATGCTTGTTATCTTCAATCTTGGGAACAGAAGAAAAATCCTTTTTTAAAAGACATCTGTATTATGGAATAGTACATTACGTAAATGCCGCGGCATTCTTATGCCGTAAAATAAAGAAAAATCGGGGAGGGAGGGGGGAGGAGGAGGAAGGAACGCAAACGCCTTTTGTTGTTGGCAGAGGTTGGCATCCTCGTAATAAAAGTGGTATTCGCAGTATTGTCGAAAGGCCTGGAACGACGATAATTCGAGGTACATTTTTCATGGGTTTCGGGCCGCCTTACAATGCCCGCTCGAACTTTTCTTTTTAATGACGCTGCTTTCTCTCTCTCTCTCTCTGCCGGCCGCAAGAAATACGATGTTCTGACCTTCTTAGGTCGCCACCCCCAACCTTCCTCCTCTCCTTCCTCTTTTCTTCGTCCTTCGATTCCTTCTCTTCCTTCTTCCCTCCTCTTTCACCTTCCCCTTTCCGCCTTCTTCTTTCTCGTCCCTTGTACTCTATTCTCCTTGCTGTTTTCCTTCCCTCTGTCTTTCCCCTTTCTTTCTCCTCCTCCTCCTCCTCCTCCTCCTCTTCTTCTTTTATCGTTCGAGGGAAGGCAACGGAAAGGAAAGCGGGAGAGACGTCGGGGCCCGGGTTGGGCCTCTTCACCGCGGAGAGTGCATTACATCCCCCCGGCTCCTTCTTCTTTCATCCTTGGCCGGCTCCACCGCGGAATGTGGCTCGATCCGCTCCTTCGTGTCTGAAAGGCAGCATGCCACACGTGGCACCGGACGTCGACGAGGTGGACGGCTCGGTGTATCTCGGGCAAATCGAAATATGCTAAATACAGGGTGTCCGAGAATCCTCGACTTTCTACTCGCTCCGCTGTAGGGAAAGAGAGGAGGAAGAAGGAAGAGAGGGAGAGAGGATAAAGAGGAGAGCGAAAGAGAACGCTCGTTGCACGGTGGATGTAGAAAGAGGAGGAAGGAGAGAAAGAGACGGGGAAGGGGTAAGAGAAGGGTGGGGAGAAAGAGAGGGAGAACCGAGGGAAGAATCGAGGCGCGGCTGTTCGAACACGAACGACACTACCCGGACCGGCTTCACGACGTGGAGTTTTATTGAGGAGCAGATGTTTGAAACGTAACCTATAATGATTCCACACTGTATATACGTACGAAACGCTGCTTCAGGTATATATATATATATGTATATATATACGCTCTCTCGTACGGTTTATGGTTTTACCGATGAACCAACATCACGATAACGTATTTTATTGCGGCTCCGCCGATAATGGTAGTCGGGATCATCTAAACGGGATGAACACTTTCGGTCACTGACATCCCCCTGGCGGTATCCTTTTATAGGTCGCGTGAAAATTTGTTTCTTTGTGCGAATCGTTTGTTCGAATGACGAAATGACGTTTAGATCGTCGAGCTTCTTCGTATCTAGGTTAGGTTTCGCGCGTTAAATCTTTAATTCAACATAGCATCACGCGTAGTGTGTCGACTCAACGAGGTTAACCTTCACGTTAGCACATTCCATCCCACGTGCGCCACAATATATCTATAAGCTAAGATCTTTAATGTCTATAGTTATAATACAAAGATTTCGATACGTTCTTCGATACATGAACGATGGAAAAAAGTTATTTCTACGGAAATCTTGTATCTATGATTATACGATTTCCTGTAATCCCTCAACTCTATCGTTCTTCCTCTCTCGACGACGTTTCTCTCGTAGTAAAGCAAGGGTTGGCAATGCACCTACTAGCGCGGATCGTGGGGCCCAGTTCCAGGTTCCAGATCGAGTTCCAGTTCGGAAAGCGCGTCGCGTTGTCGCGCCATGAGGGTCTGGGAGCCGAGTGTCTGGCCCCATGTGGGCAGGACAGGTTTGGTTGGGGGCCCTCTCATTCACGAACATCTCCTCTCCGCCGACAATCTCTTTCATTGTTTCGCTCGTTTAGGGGTATCGGCATTTCGGACCATCAGCCGTGCAAAAAGTCGAGCGAGGAGAATGAGTCCCCGGGCTCCACGCAACGACCATATCAGGGCACCGTGGACGCGTATGTGCGGCCCTTGTACGGGCCCATTTGGCCCGATCCCAAGTCCCAGAATGTCGCGGCCCATCCCACCCTTGTGGCGGTCCAACCTTGTATTCGCTCCGCGATTATAATAAAGGAACACCGTCGCTACCGATAAAATTAATTTGTCACTCGACCAGCCATGCCACCGGCCATTGCCATTTCGAGAAACTCCTAGGGAGAAAATTTTAAGGGGATTTTATTTCCAGGATTGTTCTTTTTTTTTTTTGTATTTAATTGCGTCCTGGATTACGTATTTATATTATACGAAATTAATTAATAATGATTAATTAAGAACGTGTAAATAGAATTGATGCTTTGCATTAATCTTGGAATTGGAAATAATTGGAAAGTATTTGGATGGAAATATAAGTTTTCATCTGGTCGAGTATGAAATGATATCGCTAATAAGAGGAGAAAAAAAATCACATGAAAGATAAAATACTCGATTTAATTATCACGGATTGTTAATAATTATTATTACTTGTGTGTTTCAGACGGCGAGTACCTGTTCGTCGATCCCGAGAATAAATTAAGCAAATACGCGCCGAAAAACTGGCGAAGCTCTCATACATACGTAAGTAGCGGATTTCTTAAAATATTTTCGTCGTTTAAAGAAAAACAACTTTTTCAAAAACCATTCTTAAATGGATCGTGAAAATATTCAAACTCGCTGTTGCATTTTTCTGACGAAATGCAATACGGGAGGAAGCGTGAATTACAGAAAAATTCGATTATCACTTGGCCGAGGCCTGTTGTATAACGCATACTTAAGGAATTCAAAGATAGATTTAGATGATTCAGATGTGTATTGGGCGTATCGTCGACTAAATGTGATACGTTCTTACGGAGGAATTATGCGCCAGCGTTTCAAAAACCAGACCAAGGTTTCACGAAAGAAAAAGAAGCTTATCGTAGAATGTTGTTCCGTTTAATTCCTCATTCTATGGAATTACCCCCATATCATTCGATAAAAATCATCGTTATTTAATTCTTCTTATTAATCCTAGTGTCATCTGCACGAGTAATATTTTTCTTTTTCATTGTAACGTTTGATAACGTTTTTATAGTCATCGTTAATGTTTCCACCCGTATCAAAATAATGTAACCTCGTAGTCTCTTCTAAACGAGTTTCTTATCGTACTCATCATTTTTTATTACGAGTCGAAACGGGGCAGTCAAATACAATTTTAAAGATAGGGGACACGGTCGACGCGTTAGATAACGTGAATTGCATTAACATAAAGAGTTTTTTTTTTTTTTTTCTTTTCTTTTCTCTTTTTCTTTTACTCTCCCATCAATAGTTCAATCGATTAAATATCACGCCGTAATAAATAAATGCCGCATTACGAATTGTATCGAAATTTAGAGGCAACAATTTATGAAATTCCGATATCAACCTCTTAAAAAGTTTAACTTATTTGATCCTTACTAATACATATTTTCGTGTATATGCTCGTTGCTTTTTATTGGTATTGGAAAAAAAATAATCGAAACTCGTAGTCATTAACCGAATAAAATACCGCCATAAAGTTTCATCAATCACAACAGACCAGAACATATATATATATATATATACATATGCGAAAAGAAAATATTTCTTAAATTACCGAGTAACAAACAAGAACATTTAATTTCCATTTTACATACCGTGATATTTACGAAATACCGAATCCCAAGACCCGCAGTGTTTACACAGGCTCCTTAAATAATTTCCACCAATTCGTACGATTGTTCTCTGCAAGAAAAAAGAGAGAGAGCGAGAATAACACATAAAAATATATATATCGGTTTCACCAAAAGGAGAGTAATAATCCCTTCCCCACGAGACGCGAAACCTTGGAATATCATAATAATTTCTGAATTTATATTACGCAACCAGCTGTGTGCGGATACGCACATACGCCGTGTGACTGGGTCGAGAGCTTGGAACGGTACGTCTCGCCACAAGGAGTCGAAGAAAAAGACAAATTCGAGAGCAAAAAAAGCGAGCACGCTCGCGGCGAAGGGGGAAGGGGCCTCTCTTCGGTCAAATTAGCATTTCCATCCGCGGGTGCACGATGGCGGCCCTGCTGGTTTTGCCCTGAGGATAGCGCTAAACGAGCGTACAACGGCAGTCCTCCTCAAGACGGGTAGCCTCGCAATATACACTCGTCGCTGCCACGGTGTGGCTGCTTTTCCACCTCCTCCCCAGAGTGTTAATACACTCGTGGTGTCGATTCGAACAAAAATTCTTATGCAAAAATGTCGAGGCTTGTTTTGCGTTTATACCGAATCTTATCTACGATCCTGTGATGATTATTTAAAACTCCGTTTATACGCGGTCGAGATCGCACCGTGACATTCCGTAGTGGGAAGTCCGTCTTCCTTTCAGAACCGCAGGAATTTGTCAACAACGCGTGCAACGCGTTCGATCGGTGAACAGCGGGGAGTTTGGAAATTACGGATCGAAGGGTTCTTTCGAGGGAGGTGGGAGAGGGAAAGAGACAGAGCGTGCCGCCTCGTGCGATATCTTCGTATCTGCTCGGAGCGGTGGGACCCCCGTTTCGCTAATGACGGTCCACACCAATAACCAATAAATACTGGCCCGGTAAAACCGGGCTACCGGACTACGTGCTTATCTCGAAGGAATATCGGCTGCAAGGATTTTTCTGCAGCCGTGCGAGAGAGGTCCTCGGCTATTAAAACTGGGCCCCTCCTCTATCGCCGCTTTCTGCCTTCCAACTTTGTACACGTGTACGTATTTCCTCCTCTTTCTTACCGTGACAGGAGTTCTCGTTGGGGGATCGAGAAAAATTATATATACAATTGTTACGATGATTGAAATAGTTTGATAAATTTTTTACGAATTTTTCGAATAAAATTGAATTCCATTGTAATTTGGTTGATAATAACGCGAATAAAAGTAGGAAATTTATTTAAAACCATTTCGGTATATGTTTATATAGTATTTGGCGTTGTTCAATCGTACATTCGTATAAAAACAGATTTATAAATCGTGTGACTCGTATATTCTCATGCATTTGTCGGATCTTGCAAAACAAGATTTTACAAATAAATAATTTTACGAAATCAATATTCACAATGGAATTGAATCAAACGATGCTCATTTTTGGGTCGTGCGACTGTTGGAATGTGATGTGTACGTAGCTGACCGTGTCACACTTTCGATTTTCATCGTCGATGGCCGGCGACGTTCATTGGTGCTTTCACGAGTCACTTGTCTCCACGCTCAGGATATGTTTAATATGATGATTAGCTGAAAAATAATGAAGTACGGATATTTCTGTTTACTACTTCTCAATATAAAATATTTAAATCTACTTAAAATAATCCTCGAGCTTTTCATCTTTTTCTAAGATATTATTTCTACATGTTTCTCGAAAGAAAAAAAAAAAAAGAAAAGAAAAGGAAGGAAATTGAGATATTCCTTGAAATGGACGATTGGCGATGATTGATTATTAATGGACGAAAGATTTATCGATTATGCACGTGTGTGTGTGACGCGTGATGCATAGAAATACATACTTAAGTACTTACAAGTGGGCAATTATCTTTCCTCTCCGATGGCAGCACACAAAGTGGTAATAAGTGGCTAGGCGCCAAGTAACGGCAGTAGTCAACATCAACAATAAGTCCCGAGTAACTACTGGACCATGTTAAATGCGACTATATAATCAATTTCATGCTGTCTGTTAGCGCAAAATTGCTGTTGCGTTATCTATGAGCGTTCATTTCGAACGCCAATCCATCGCAACCGTTCAATTCCGTCACGGTGGAATCCAGCCCTCGAAACGAAAGAAAAATCGGCCAGTTTTAAGACGATTTTTCACGTTTCGACCGAGAAAAACACATAAAAAATAGAAACATCTCTCTTACGAAACTCTGAAAACGAGTTTTATTCCCCCGCAAGATATACAATAAAAGCATATCCCACTCTCGAATCTCGTTCCAATAATCATCGCACCTGCCACGTACGAGTTTCAATGTTTATCATCCACGTACACGAGTCTATACGTAACCTCTCTCTCTCTACGCCATATGTAAATCGTGTGTTTGTCCCGAACTCTCGATTTTAGCGGCGACTGTACCCGCGGGCCATCCACCGGAACGTCTGTGTGGTGGCGTTGAAGAGGGATTACGGAGGGGGAGGAAGGAGAGGCAAAAGACGTGGAACAGAAGTGGAAAGATGGAGAGGCATACACCTGAGTGAGGTGGATTAATATTTATGGTTCGTAAAATATGCGGATGGAGCCGACGGTATAATTTGCTACGATTTGACCGGAGGGTCTAGGTCTAGACATAACCGAGAAACCCTTCTCGGTTTAATTTTCGGCTACCGAATTTGGACCGGGTTTCGTTATTGGTACCTGTCTCCCTCCCTTCCCTTTCGTCCTTCCTCTCATCCTCGTCCTCTGTCATCCTCTTCTTCTTTTTCTCATCTCTTTTTTACTCTCCCCAACCCCCTTCACTCCCTATTTCTGCCTCGGATGATGCATCGGTCATCCCGGCAACGCTACTTTTGAACAAGTAGGGGGAAGAGGCGATGGGGCTCTCCTTAATTTCTATCGGTGAAACCCACGAAATTCTTCCGATTGTTGAATTTCAATGGCAGCCATCTACCGTTATGCGATGGATCGAATAGGTGTGGGCGAAGGGAAATTAGGATCGGATCGATGATTCGTTCCCGGTATAATGAACTGTGGTTTACCCGTGTATTATAGAGAAATGGGAGGCTACCGTGGCGCGGTTTTATGGTTATTCTCCGTTTTTTTTTTCCTTTCTTTTTTTTTTTTTTTACGATGGAATAGCCGGGGGAGGAGGGGGGATTTCATCATCGAAACGATTCTCGGAAATAGATCATTTTGTATTGTTGGACAGCATCGAAAGAATACGAATGACTACACTGTTCGTGTATCTCTATTTTTGTTTACTTTTTTATTATTTCTTTTCGATATCAATATATAGGATTATTTGATTTGATTTCCGTTTTTCTCTTCTCTGTATTTTCAACGGATTTGACGAAAATCAGACAGATATTTGTATAAATTTATATCTGATGATTTTGGTAGAACGGAATATAGGTGGCTACCTTGCTTGAAAACGCGTGGGCTCGCTGAAGGCACGCGTGGGCATATTCGCGCTTTTAGTGGTTTCCGCCCACGTGGTATGGTTTTCTTTCGCCGCCAAAGTTCGATTCCTACTACTAGTTGACAAGATGAATAATGATTACATCTCTAATCAAAAGTTTCTTTTTTAAAATCTCGAAATTTTTTCGCTACTCCTTCAAACTCTAATTTTTCGTCCCCTAGGGACATTCTAGGGAATATACTCAGGAATTACCAAAAAGATTCTGAACCATCGCTTGGTGGTGATCACCGGATTCTCGATATCTTCGAATTTCTATACACCTGTGATCTTGTAACGGACAAACGTTAGCTGGAAACGGGTAAAATCCGAGAAGCGTCGCGGTGATGATTTACACCACGACTCGTAATCTGAATGAACACAATTAACGTTAAATTACGTCGTGAACAAAACGTACCCAACGATATCGAGTGTTATCGATTCAACGAGCGGATAATACGAGCGGTTTCTTTTGTTTGATTTAGTTGATGGACGCGTCGTGTCACGTTACTTATTCTAGTTCGCGCGGAAACAATTCAATTAACAAAACAGGTCATTGTCTTGCTTACCTGTACGGCCTAGAAGGTGTAGGACTTGGATTATGACTAATAGGATGTATTCTGTTCTTGATTTAACGTATTGATGTCAGAATCTTTTCTAGGATATGCGATCGGTAAATTATAACGATACAGAATCAAAATACCATTTGTGTTTATGGATTATTGGATACTTTGCATATTCGATATAAGGATGATGTTATCGTTAAATGATCTAGATTTGATAATTAAAAAATTTTCTATCGTATGATAATATTCCAATGAATATGCAAATTGATATTTAAGATTCTGCGTTAAAAATTTATCGAGCTCGATATTTGTATCGTATTTACGTGTTTTGTACAAAGCTAATAAATAATTTAATTGGAATAAATTTTTAATTCGATTTTTTGACACGATCAGTAATTTCGCGAAGCATGTGCCGAGCATTTCTTTAAGATATTATTTTATATTTTATAAATTTAACGTAACGTTAAGTAACATCGGATTAAAAAGTTTTAAAATATTCCAATAAAATCCGTGTGCAAAAAAAAAAATCTACCTGAAACGTGTCTTTTATATTAGTCAACCGATTAAAAATTCATTTGCATAGTTAATTAATGGAGTAGAATAATGTCGACATAGCAGAAAAAAAAAGTATCAGTTTGTATATCAGTTTGATCGAATTCCAATAAAGTTGGTCGTATATTTATAGGCGACAGCGTATAAATAAAATATTTCTGCAAAATATTTTTGAATACAATTATCAGCATTATATATTTTATCTGCCTTAATTTCATCCAATCATTTTATCTTTTTACACCGTTTCATATTCTATCCTACGCGTAATCTCCTTTTATTGATTATCAGATAAGATTAATCGATATTTATATTTCCAATATTCGATATCTCGTATCAAGAATTAATCAATTAATTAGAACATAATTAATCAATCAATTTTTTTATACGATCCCATAATCTAATAACAATAATAAATAAAATTTTTCTCTCTTCGTAAAGGATAATAAGTTTAATCAATATCGATTGATAATATCTTTTATTGCACAACTTTCAGGGCTTGGACAGCAGCGGAAGGCCAGCTTTCGTCCTCTACTTTCGCGTCCGCTACTACGTCGACACACCGTTGCTCCTAAGGTAACAAGATTTCTTAATAGGCAGTAGTCACATTTCTGCCTCATTACATAATTCCACGATTCGTTTACTATCGATACTAACCTCACCTTTATATCCATTGCCCAATCACCTAACTCTAACACGTTTTAACCGAGGGGGAACCGAGAGAGAGAGTCGTCGGATCGAGAGAGGATCCGGTAAGGAATAAAAACTCCGGTAGTCGGTTCGAGGCTGACAAATTATTCCCTCGAAAGAGGTTGGCCAGTCGTAGGAAGCTAAATTAGCCGAGGACGCTCCGGCCATCGGACAGGCCCCCAAATGGATCGCACAATTAATCGGAGTAATTAGCGTTCCCCTTCAAATACTACCCCTGGTGCCACCGTACCCTGGTGGCCAAACCTGCGTAGCCTATTACCGATCTTCTGTGTCTACCGTTTGCTCCCTTTTTCTCTAGCTACGAGATTATAAGGGTTCCTCGCTTTGTTGAGGATCGATAAAGAGCGAAGGAAACGATTTAAATTGGAAAACAGGCAAGAGGAAGGGGAAAGAAAGAAAGAATTTGACAATGTATATGTTTATTAAAAAAATAAAGATTAATTTCGCAGGAGGTAACGGATTTTTCTAACAAAATACTTTGTATAAAATTTTATATATTCATTAATTAAAAAGAATATCTTATACTTATCGTAAATCGTCGTTCTAGAATACCTTCAGAGAAAGAGCAAGATAGACAGGTGGTAAATAAAGAATAAAAAAGAAAATAGAAAGGGGTGGCTCGCTGGAAAGGTCTCACGAAACGAAATCTCGACTCCTGTCCGGTAGCTAAGTGCTACCTACTCTTGTAATTATAAATTATTACGTGGCGCGTGATAGATAGACCGTATGCATTAAATGAAAACACTCGTCCGTAATTATACTGATCCGTAGTTGCTTTCTGATTTCCACCTGAAACCCGTGATTTACATCCAACCACGCCGTATTCACCGCACGTCCACGTCGACGAGGGTTTAATTCGTGAAAGGACCAGGACTCGAATCGATCTTTCGTTAATTCCTCTACACAATTTTCATTCATTTTTAATCTTGTCACCTACGTTATCTTCCATTTGATCCATCTTTAACTTCTTCAGGAATAAATTTATCGAAAAAGAATAATTATTACTTTATTTTTTTTTACATTTATAGAAATGTTGATTATATCTCTTGTGTTGAAAAAAGACTATACATGTTAATTATAGTTCGTTTTTTTTCGTTCACGATATTTCCAACACTTCTTAATATTATTTAGATTATTTATGAACATCGCTCCAGTTTCTTGTAAAGTCCAGACGAAAGCATTGTATGAAGATAAATCGTGCAAAGTTACTCTACTCTTATTCATGTCATCAATTTGTTAAAATTATAAACGTCAATTTAAACATGCGAGTATGATTAAGTTATTCAAAAATGTAAACCTTTTTCTCCTGTTTTATTCTTCGATATTCTTTTAATAAAATTTCCTTAAAAAATTTTCCTTAGACTCGTTATAATAGTCGCTTTATATGCAAGACTTTATACAACTTTTTACCCCATGTTTACGCATCGTATAACTAGAACATCTTCGACCGTACAAATTAACAGGGAGAAACTTGTTCTCAATGTATGGGTCCTCGTGCAAAAACTTGCTCGATATAACCTAACTTAATCGCGTAAAACGAAAAGGAAACTAACCATTTGATTACCATTTTAGCGATGAAACGACGCGTCACCACTATTACCTGCAACTGCGCGACAATGTCGTCAGGCATGGCGGTGGGGTGGAGAGCCTCCATCCTCACCATCCCTTGCACGAACCTTCTATCGTTACGCCCCTGCTCACACTCGCGGGTCTTGCCCTACAAGCCGATCTTGGGGACTATTCCGAGGAACGACACAGACCACACGCAGGACCTGTGGGATATTGCAAACCTACGGATTACCTTCCGCCTCACGTGAGTTTTTAATCAGATTTTAATATTGAACAATATCAAATTGAACGTCTGTGTAAGCATATCCGTCCACCTTAATCAAAATTTTTCATCTAACATTTTGAAATATATACATATCCGAGAAAATTCAAGTTTTCATTTTCGTATTATCCATCTTGGGATGAGTAAATTAATCTGTTCTCAAATCTCTGCAAAATGAATGAGGTTGAAAGTGAAGTGCGAACTTTTTAATTTTAAAACTTGAAGTATTTTATATATTTGGAAAATGAGGAAATTCTAAATTTTAGTTGAGGAGAGTATTAACAGTTTGTACAACGTGTTGCATATTAATTAGCTTTAAATTATATATATATACAGGATGTTTATTAAAAAAATAAAGATTTCAAAATTTTAAAATTCACCGGAATGCAGGTTTCTCGATGTTGATATTAAGGTAAAATAAAATATTACAAACGCTTCAATTCCTAAATACACGTCTATGATCGTACGTGCGATCGAGGAACGCAATTTGATCATAAATCGTATATATTTAACGCAATCAATAATTATGTTTACCAGATGTGTCTCGAGTCGAATGTGCTCGCCGTGCTCGCGGCACAGCACAGGGACAATCGGGGCCTCTCGAGGGAGGAGGCAGAGTTGCAATACATCCGGGAGGCGGTGCTGCTGGAGGCGCCGCTCAACGCTCACCTCTATCGGTTACGAAGAAGCAAGAACGAGGCAGGTCCTGGACGTATACTCCTCGCGATTTGCGCTCGTGGGGTGCGAGTCTACGCCGAGGAGGAGACACCGCGTGTCTTTGCCTGGAACAATATCGGCAAACTTTGCTTCGACGTTAGTTTTCTTAAATATTATAGCTGATATTGTTTTTTGCAATTTTTGTTATTATACGAATTGGTTTATGAAGAAATTCTTCTGATTTATCGCGTTTATACACAGCGCAAGAAGTTTGAGATACGCGCAGTCGACCAGCCGGACAAGCTCACCCTCTATAGTGGGTGCGATGACAAAAGCAAATTGCTTCTGGGACTCTGTCGAGACACCCATCAGTTCTCTATGGCCATAGCACCTAGAGTAAATGAAGCGAAGAGGCGAGAAGAGGAAGGTTGGTTGAAATTTATTTATTTATTAAAACGAGTAATTTTTTAATAATTTATAATACGATTTTTCTTTTTATATTTATCATATCATTTTTGTACCCTATTTATGTTCAAATTCTCGTTTCTTCTTTACTTAATGTTAAAAATGAAATACGTTCAACATTCTATCCAGAAAATAAATTTTCTGTTTTCATCTTCAGAGAGAAAAGTACTTCGCGACTGTTATATGTATCCTGCGCGATGCAAGCTGAGTTTAACAGCACGAGGGGCGCGCGGTGACCAACGAATTTCTGTTATCTCGAGCACATCGTCTAACACAACTTCTGGAATTGTTAGCGATCGAGTTCATAGCGAGGACGAGCCAGATACGGCGCCCGCTTCGACCGAATGTCTGCCACGTCTTACTGAAAATACTTCACACTCCGGTGTTCAGTGCGGTGTAAATGGATCGAATGCGGACGTCGAGGATCGTTCCATGCCGTCATCCCCAGTCTCCACTGTGGATGGTAAACTTATTTCTATTCTGAAAATAATAGTATTATTTCTGTATTTGTCGTGTAATTATTGATTAAAGTTATTGATTATTAAAATTTTAACCAAATCTTGGAAACTAAAAAATTGATAATAAAATAACAATATTTTATTTACCGTTAATATAAAATAAGCACAAAACCATGACTTTTAGTCATGTATAATCTTATAAATAATCGTATAATTTTTAGAAGTTGATGGTACGGATAGCACTCCTACAACGGTTGCGTTACGATTAGCATCGAGTGCAGCTACGGCGGCTGAAGGGTCACAATGTAGCAGCAGCTGCAGTACGGTCGTGGTTGTGAATACACCTGCTGGTGGACCGCCGCGAATGCGGCGCACATCCGCGACTTCCAGTTTGGAGCTTGGTTATTCGCATACGGCACAGAATTCAGCAGTTTCGTCAGAAACTGCTAGCTTTCCTGGCGCCATTTACGACAGGTGCAAGAAAGGTGGTAAATACGCAGGTAAGTTAATGAGTTTTCTGCTTTTGTTGAAAAAAAAAATAATATACAATTTAAGATGGATATAATGAAATCTTAAAAATCTTAAATTAAAAGGATTAAAAAAGAAATAAAAAAATGATATATTTATAATTGCAATATTTTACTGATTTTTTATATCTCGTTTAAAAATATAAATAATCTTTGATTCTTGGTTTAATAATTCTGTTTTATAAAAAAAAATTTAGCAAGATTATCTTTAAAATCTGATTCTTACTTTTATTATAAAATATAGAAAAAGAAAAATATGAAATAGTCTATTGTTGAATTAAATTTAAATATATATATATATTAAAATATACTTGTTATGTATTATGAATTCACTTTTAATTAATATTACTTATATGAAATTCTTTTTAGGCACTGATATTGCGAGTGAAACTAGTGGAGTCTATACACTCAGGAGTAGTGAAATGCAAGATGAAAGAATGGGAGATCTATATTCACCTACCGGTGATGTCAATGGATCTTCCACAGCGAGTGATGTATGTGCCTTAAGTTCCGTACAGTCTACAACCGATGAAGCTTCCGTAACATCCGGTTTTTATACCATACACAGTGGTCTTAGATCTGAAACTAGCGACGTTTACACGGAAGATGTGGGTACAGAAGATCAAGAACCTATTTACAGCGTCTGTAAAGGTGATGAAGATGTCAATAACATGATGTCTACAATCTCGGCGGTCCCTTTGGATCAACAACTTGAAGATTCTAGATCACGTAGCAATAGTATACTTAGTGCAGGAAGCTTCAGAGGTGACGGCAGTGATCCTTCCAGTGTTGGACCTCTGTTATCAGCCGATGAACTTTCTGACTTGATTGTTGGACGTTATCCCCCTCGAAAAACTATTAGCAATTCTATGGACTCTGATTGCGATTACGTTACTATGCCTCCACCACCTCCACCACCTAGGACCGATAGCGACAGACAACTTCCTCCACCTCCTCCTTACCCAGTGAACATGGATTATGCAACAATAAATTCACCACGGTCGAACATACCCGATATTGAAAGAGAACCTCCGCCTCCACCTCCATATAACGCTACTCGCGGTGAATTTATACCTTTGCCACCACGAAGAACTGATCCACCACCACCGCCACCATATACTTCACCAAGAGAAAGAATTCAAATACCACCGCCTACACCTCCAAGAAACGATGCGGTGACACCTAGAGAACCTCCACCTCCACCACCTTATCCTGAAGTTTCGGAGATCACTCGACAAGAAGCAATTTCCAAATTATATCCAAGCGAAGAAATCGTGTCAAGGGTAACTTCGACGAAAATACAAACGGGTCTAACAAATACCAAAATGAATGCCACTTTGACAGCTTCAAAGACTACCAACACCACTCAAACGAACGACATTGCGTCAATCGCTCCGAAACCACCACCCAGAATTCAGCCACCCACCTATCCTGGTGACAAAATGAAACCCACGCCGGTTCATGCTCCCGTCGCAGCTCTTGTTGTTGGACCAAACAATTATTTGGATGTTCACGCTTCACGAGGTGGTCCAGTTTTGTTACCTTATTTAACACCACCGCCACCTCCACCACCTCCTCCACCACCCATGATACATCCTAGACAACCCCCACCTCCACCACCCAGCTTAGCTACGGTTTACACGAGTCAGGTAGCGAGATCGCAGATCGAACAATATAAACAACAACTATATTCAGACGTTGATTACGTAATGTTTCCTTTAAAAGATCCCGCAGTATCGAAACAAGAGTACATCGACGCAAAGCAAGGATCACTTTTGGCAGCCATGGCTGCTTATCCTCCCCCTCCTTATCCTTCGTTTAATAATAAATCATTGGTAATGTATCGTAGCACACCATACCTTCCTGGTTCCTCGTTTTCATCACCCACAAAATACGCTTCAAATCAAAATCTCAGTAGCAGCGACACGAGCTCTAATAATTATTTACCGCATAGTAACCTGAGTAGCCACTATGCTGCTAGTACAAGTTCGTTATATAGTGGAGCTACTTGTTCATCGGCAGGAAGTCAAAGTCTTAGACGTGAACCATCAGCTGCAGCTCATACCCATACGCTCCACGCTTTCTCCAGAACAAGAAGCGACGAGAACATATTAAAGTGTTTCGATTCATCTACTAATACAAAGCTGCAGTCTCTGCCACAATTGAAACATCGTAGACTTCCGCCACCTCCACCGCCACCACCTTACGAAATTCAGGTAAACTAAACATCATATACTAATATATAAAAATTATATAAAAGAATGTTGCTATACATTATATCTGCATAACGCCATGTGTAACATAAATTTTCAATATTAATTATTAAAAATATATCATTATATGTATACAAATTTATAATATACATACAAATTCTTTAATCAAGTATTTAAACCAAGTATTTTATTTTTATTTGTTTTCAGAATCTTGAAAAGAATCAACCACTTCCGTCCTCTTCTTCGTCATCTTCTTCACCGAAGAAGACGTTAAAAACAAATACTGTGGAGGAACGTGAAGAAGGGAAAGAAGACGGAATGTTGGATATTCGAACACTTCGCGAGAAAAGCCGTAATTTAGATTTGCCACTAATATCAGCGTTATGTAATGATCGATATCTATTAAAACAAACGAAAGCATTCGTTATGCCCAAGCATCCTGCTGAGCCGACTTCCTCGACGTCTTCAAAGAACGGCACGCGAAGCAGCAATGGCGGAACATCTAGTAGAAATAAATATCCAGTTAGCGGTCTTTCTACGACACAAATCACTAAACCTCCGAGGAAATCATCGACGAGTACTCACAAACACCCCGCAGAGGTGAAGGGCAATGCTTATAAGATCACGAATTCGACAGGTGTGTCGGCTGTTAAAAAGGATCCGACAAGGGCGTCACATTCGTAACAGACAATAGAGAAAAAGAAATAGAGTTTATCAGTCTTGCGACGCTATGAAAATTTTATACCTCGATCAAAGTACATTCCACAAAGCTGTTCAAACGATTCCATAACTGTTATACTCTATCCATAAAATAACAGACAGCAGCGAAGAAAAGGTCTTAACACCTTAAGTACTTAAATAGCGTTTCTAAATAAACCGTGCTTCTTCAACTCAGGGTGCCATTTTATCGTTTACAATTCTTTTGCTCGTCGCAAATACTCAAGGAAGAAAAAGAAGTTCGATGATAAATTAAACCTTCACAAAGTTTAAAACAGCAACGAAGGTGACTGTTACGTAATATCTTTTTTCTTAAATAATTTCGTTCTTATGATCTCTCTGATACTTCTGAAAATTGTATTTCTTCTTTGCAAACAAAGCTTTTCTTTCGTACGTAGAATAGTTGAAATACACCGATAATAAAAATGTTTATTAACTTTTTTATTTTTGCTCAAGTAAGCGATTAGCGCGAAGTGAAAAAATTGAATGCGAAGTTTTGTAAATCTTGATAACGACAAAGCGTGACAAACGCACTTGCGTTATATATAGTTATTGATATTAGGACAACAATTTGTGTAAGTACTAATTACACAGATATTTTTATACTTTGAATGAAAGCAAGTATGAGTATTGTAACTATTGAAATAGTACCTTTTTTGATGTCTACGAAAATAATATTTATTACAATCCAGAAGATTCTTGTCTTTGTTTTTTGTCTATATTTTCTTTTTTTTTGTTTTTTGTTTTTTTGTTTTTTTGTTTTTTTTTTTTTTTTTTTTTTAATTCAATCAATGCTCGCTTTATGATACTTTTTCTATCAAAGCGTTTTTTAAGCATTTGCGTGTACGTAACTGTAAGTGTAGTCGTTTATTTAGAAAAGTTTAAGCATTAAATATATTCGGTAAAAAAAATTTTATTTTTTTTTTCAGTGATTAAACATTGTTAAGAGAGAAATATTATACGAATTCTCGAATTTTGATAATTGAATATCACGAGAAATCTTTCTTACTAAAGTTTATACTGCACTACAGAACACGTACTAGAAAATAACATGTGACAATTAAAATGATATAAGATTTGCGCGAAAATGAATCTTTTGAATATTAATATTATAGATCTTAATGTAATGAATAATAATTTAGTTGTAACGTTGAATTATGTTAATTAATATTACATTAATATTACAACATGACCCATGTCTGTAAATAGTAAAATCATAGGACTTGTTGTAGTTGAAAACCTCATGTATGTACTACGCGTCACCTCAGCTACGAATAATAAACTTTTTTTATAATGAAGATCGTTACGAAAAAATATTTTTTGTTGACTACATGAAACCAAATAAATTTAAGATATTACATTTTCATATAATTTAAAAAACTGACCTGAAACAATCCTAATATTCAAGAAATGAAAACATAAATGAAAATATAAAAGATTGTATATATCATTATGCTCATAGTATAATTTTTAATAAATATATATATATATATACATATTCTTTATCTAATATTAGCAAAACTTATGTTTAAAGTATCTTATGTATGATTCAAATATTGTCATAGATTAGATATATAATTGATTCGACATCTAGTAGATATTTTGTTTCACGTTTAGAAAACATAATTCCCTAGTAATTACTATTTTAGTAAATTTTTACTATTTTTAACGTTACTGATTCAAAATATGTGAGATTGCAACATTATAGTTAAAATAGTTGAAATATAAATTATAGAATAAATTTTTTTATAATTTTATATTATTAATATTTTAATATAATCAAAAAGTCGGTATTTCAGAACATATAATATATTTTATAAGATATCATGTCTATTTTGTATTTTGTTTAGGGTGAAAGTGAATTGCTTCTGAATTAACTGAGCTTTAACCGATTTCATAATTTTGTTCTTTGTTCATAGATAGCGTTGTAAGTTTATTTCTGCAATGTCAGCACAAAATTTCAAACATTCGATTGACTTTCGTCCAAGATGTATTCTTCAGTTGATGAATCGTTGCCTTGAAGCGTACAAAGAAAATTATAACAAATGTGTTATTTTTAACTTAAAAAATTTACGAAAAACTAACGTGTTATTTACTGAAGAAAGCACATGCGCGGTAGTAGTTATAAATGGCCCTGCATGTTGGAACATGTTCGTGCTGAAAGATTAAATCAAATAATATTTCAAACGATAACAATAAAGTAAACGTTTTACCTTGATCAATACCGTACGCCAGTCAACGAACGCGCGACGAAGTATATATAACTGTTTGTAGCTTTTACTCGTTCTTCAGTTGGCAAAACGCTACTCACACAGTGTAACGCGGAAAATTTGGATGTCGGGTAGTGTTTCGAAACTATTGGACAACGTTATTCATTGAACAGACTTCGTGGTATTACCAAACGTTAGTTTATTGTGAGTACTATGTTATTTAATTGTTTAATTTTTTAACATAATATTGATATTAATTTTAATCTTTTGTATTATATTCGTAAAATTTAATACTTATTATAAATTAAAAATAATGTTGCATTATATGTAATGTTATGAATTTAATATTTAATATATACACTTTCAAGTAATTAAATTATCTAAATCATCAAGTGAATAACTAACCTAGTATACGATTGACACAATTTTCTCAATAGCGTTGGTATATAAATCTAATGCATCAATTATTTTATGTCAATGATTTCTTAACCCTTTCAATATTACGTAAATTATATATTTAATAGATTTTGCATATACAATTAATTTACAAAATTTTTATTTACAACTTTTAAAATAATATTGCATATAATTTAGAAATTATATAAAGTTAAATATGTTATCCATAATTATAAAAGTATATTGAAATTAATTGTATTTCTTAATTACTTTGCTTTAACATTTAATTTTTTATTTGCAAATACATATATTTTATGTTTATATGTTTAGTATTATATTTATTTTATATAAAATTCATATTAAGAACAAATAAAAGAAAAAAATATGATTTGTCTATTAACCCTCATTTAAACGATAATTGAAAGTGTCAAATATAACAATTTATTGCTTTGAGAAAAAATATGTTCAACAAATATTTCGATATAATTTCCTAACATTTTCATAATAGTTTCATAGTAGTTTAAAATTACGAAAAATCATTATAAAACGCATAAATTATAATAATATTTCCAGGAAAAAAGTTAGATACTTTGTACATATTTTGAAAATAGTTAAAAGATCAATTCTTAAATGGTTTTTGTTCCTCATTTATTTTGCCTATTTTTATTAATTTAAAATTATGTACAAACAAAAGAATTTTTCAAAAACAAGCTTTTCATATAATTAATTATAATCAAAAATTTTAAATTAATTACGTAATACTATCATCTATTCTGCTTGCATGCTCGAATGAATACAAAGGACAAAGAAAAAGAGAAATTGAATTGCTTAGTTGGAGTATTCACTCTATCTTTTAATATCCTTGAAACTTCTACATATGGAGTTTAAAGATATTCCTTATTTATGTTTCATACATATTTTATTAATCAAATGTGTCTGATATTAATACATTTATATACATATTTTTTTTATAAAAAAAATTATAAATTCTATATATTGTTATAAAAAATTGTTTATAAAAAATAATTCTTCTTGAACTCAATTTTTTTTTCTGCTACTTGCTATTTAATTTTTATGCAGTTTTCTTCAGTAAATCAATAATACATACTATATATTTATGATTATTTTTATTCTATTGCAATTTTAATATTTATATTTAATGAGTTGAAACATAGAATGCATTATATATATAGATTAATTATACATTAAAGTTAATAATAAAAGAAAAATGCAAAATATGATAATATAAAAAAAATTAAAAAAAAAAATAATATATATAGTTATAACTCAGTAATATTGTAAGCATGTAATATTGTTTCACGATAACATACTTTGCAATAGTGATTCAATTTAAACAAAACAATGTGTTGATACTTTAAATAACGTATAATTTTTATTGATTTTTTAAAATCGATATCGATCTCAGATTCAGACAGGTTCTTAAATCTGATCACAGATTAAATATTTTCGCATATCATTATAATCTAATAATGGAGATAGCATACTAATTTGGATGTTCCGAAATTATTTGGTAACGGTACACGAAGTACGTTTTCTTTTTCTTAAGAAAAACAATTTCTTCAAATATGATTTCTTCCTATTTGACAATATCTTTTTCTTCTTTTCAATGAAAATTTTTATTATTTCACAAAGAATAAACATTTGAATTTTAAATTAAATTTCTTAATTTAAAAATTAGAAATTTATATTATTTATAAAATTATGTATATTATTATGTATGTTATATATATATATTATCTTTTAAAAATTTTTTCGCTTCGTAATAATTGTTAATATAATTGTTAATATATACAAACATTATATAATTATACAAACATTATTATTAGTGCAGACAATGTAGATAATAATATATGTTTGCATTTACTTAGAAAATCATGAAGAAAGAAAAATAATTGTAGAGATAACACAAAGTAGCAGCGTTTATATAATAGCAATGTAGTCTATTTTATATTTTATATATTATTTAAAAAAAATTTTTTAAAAATAAGAAATGAATTTATTTGATGAAACAATTATACATAATTATATCATACACAATTTTAAAAAAATATTACAAAATATTAAAATAAAATATTATAAAAAACTAATTTATTATTGAGTATAAAAATGTTACTTATATTTTTTTCTTAAAAAAGAAAAAAAAATTTTTTTTATTTAAAATTTTTCATTATCTTTTCCTTTAATTATAATAATTTAACTATTTTTTCATTTTTAAAATAGATTATTTATAAAATTAATTTTTGTTTATATGTATTATGTATATATTTATCTATCTTCTTACCAATTCACTTCTATGCAATTTTCTATGTCGTAACTTTATAAATTGCAGTTCCCTTTCACGTGGAGACATCAAGTGAAACATTATGAAATGATTACAAGAAAATAATTTGTTTTACTAATCAAATTGTTGGTCTGAGGGAAAAGATATTAGGATTGGTAAAATTTTTGCAAAAATAACTAATATTTATTTATACTAAAGAAAAATTCACAATACATAATAGATATCTATATAAGGATCAATTTACAACAGGATTACAATTAAGATCATTATTTTAAAGATAGATTTTCTATTGCATTTATCGATTGTTTTGCAATATCTCAATAAGTCATCAAATATTTTTTGAATATTAGTGTAATTTTTGCATTATATGGTTTGTAAATTAGTAAAATACTTAATATAATTAATTAAAGCAAAATCCTGAAATAAATTAAAAGACGATTTATTAATATAATCGATTGAGTTGAATTTCTTAAAATTTTATATAGTTTTATAATTTTGAATATAATTTTGATAGATTTATTAGAATAATTAATTTGAATTATTTATAATCAATTTGAATAATTGATTATTTTTTCTTGTTATTTAGATAACATTTAGAAATAATTTAGAAATGAAAAAATTGCTCAATAAATTATAGAGAAAAATTTTTTCATATTTTTATGCAAATAAGATGTATATATTTGAATATATTTAATAATTTATAACATATTTTATTTTTAAAAAAGAAAGGAAAGAAGAAATAATTGAATATAAAAAATTTTTTATTCTTTTATCATGTTACTCATCGAGTTCAAGATATATAGTTTACGTACAAGATTCTAAAAAATTCAGAGCTAAAATTAGTGGAGCTCTCTCCGTGAAGTTCAGTTTCTTCAAACTAAAATTAGTTAATTTTTACGCGAAATAATTCACAGTAAAAAAAAATTTTCTTAAAAAAACGTTTTTATTTTTTAAAAAATGAATCATATTATTCAATGAAATGAATCGATAGAAACAAATACTTTTATCAAAGGAACTATGTTAAAATGTATAAAATATAATGGAAAAAAAAAGTTAAGAAAATTCTAATAGATGAATGCTTCTAATACAGAATCTTTTTAATATTCTTCAAATTTTAAATCTTTATTTTAAATTTATCATAATTCCCAGAATTTGACTTCCTATGTTATAGTTATCGCAAATGTTAAATCACTGCATCCGTATTTATCGATAAGAAAGAAACAATACAGTTTAAAGAGTGATATTCTCTTGTCTGTTTACGATGTGTAAACTATATATTTTTGCGACACTGTTGATCGAAGAATCGGTAAAGACTCGTTGATATTTGCTTAGATATTCATCTACAGTAAAAGTGCGTTGACATGAGTTTCATTTGAAGCATACGCTATAAATCTATCTTGCAATAAACACTGATAAAATTTCAATTAACCACTTGACGATGGGGTCTGTCTCGGATCATATGTATATTTATATATATGTCACATGATGTTGGCATCCAAAAAAAAAAAAATGTGAATCAATATTGTTTTTCAATTTTTACTCAGTAATACAATATTTCGACCATTATTCGCCTTTATTTATGACAATTAATAATTCATCGATAATTTTCATATTACAAATGACGCCATATTATAAGAAGATATTTTTAATATATTAAGTTATCATTCTTTGTTATAATTGATTATATATTCTTTGTTATATTCGTTTTGTGAATTTAGAATACGAAATATAGAAAAAGAACGACTCGATCTTTAACCATTACGAATCGATGACGCGCCATCTAAAGAGTTTAAATTAAAGAGATGATAGGAAATGAAAAAACAAACGGAGATGTATCAAATTTCATTTTATCAACAGAAATATTGAATCATTTGATAAGCTTTCGATTTCTGTTAATTGTTCGTAGAATATTCCTATCTCTTTACGATATAAAAGTTGAATTAATTTTATTATATCATTTAAAACATGATACTTTATTTCCTCCTTAAGTATTTTAAATGAATTGATATCTTTATTACTAATTTTTATCTATTTAAAATAGCAAAATGCGATATACTTTTTTATATTAAAAAGATTATTTTCCAGACTCGTTATTGGACTATTTACCCTGTGTGTCAAAAATTCTTTAAAAAACAAGAAACGATACATTTTGATAAAATTGATATTTCTCTATTTGAATAGGGGAACGTAAATGAAAATTCTTCGAAATATGCACTTTGCTATCGCTTCCTTCGAGAGAATCACAAAGGGGTTGTGAATCCTACTTGAATTAAAAATTAAAAATTTTTCTTCCCATGTTGTTTATAACGATTTAAGATTCGAGAGATCGTTTATTCTCTTAAATGGTGTTAATAAAGCGAATGATATCTTAGATTCGACGCTCGGTCACTCAATCGAGTTGCAATCTTGCGATGGTAATTTCCAGTGCAATGCTGTTTCATACAGAGCAATCGATAAGCGGTAATCTTATATGAAAATTGATCACGGACACACGTGCCCCATTACAGTTTTGTTCAATTATTATCTTACGACTAGCACCAGTAACTGCGTTTAGTGCAATTTTGTTAGTAAAAATTGCCTTGTTCATCATTTCAACGAATATATATTTTAATTGATACTTTTGTTTTTTTCGTTTTTTTTTTTTTTTTCTTCCTTTGTATTTTCTTCTTGCGAACTCCGACTTTTATATTTCGATGCATTAATATGTTTAAGCGAGATAATGTCGGTTGTAAAATCTTTTGGCATTGTAGATGCACTTATTTTTAACGGAACAGGTTTTTTTTTACAAGGCCATTTAATGCACGATACTTGTTACTTTGTACTTAAATATTTAAATGGTGAAATATTTTCAAATGTTTTAAATATATAAATTATAATTATTTTGTAAGAAGGATATAAAGGTATCTCTCTCTTTCTTGCATTTAATAGGATATTTTTTATTAATGAAATAATAATAATTCAATAAATTGTATTTGTTTTATTGTTTATTAATTAACAATTTTGTTTATTATATAAATCAGGAGAAGATATAAATTTGAATAATTACACAATATTATATATATTTTTTAAAATTTTTCTAAATTTGTTACAAATGGATTTATTCCCCTTTTACTGCAAGATCTTCAATTTTTATATATAATCTTCAATTATTACAGCATACTCTATCTATTACACAACAAACATATCTTTTTATTTAAAGGGTTAATAAAAAAAGAAAGAAATTGTTGAAGTTCAAATTATTCTTTCCACTCTTCATCTTTTTATAGGGCACATTGACGATTGATATGTTGGAGTTATATACCTATATTTATTGGGGTAATAGAGCGTGCATGAGCCTCCAATCGAGTGGAATTTACCGTATGGAGTCACGTTTAAAGCGAATAAAAACTTGTATCGAAATTTATAGTTATTGATTACAGTTGACCCTTGAACAGCATGGGTCCACTTACACGCTCGCAATCTTTTCTTTGCGAAATTTCAACAGTCGGTTATATGATTTTATAAATTAATCTATTCGTCACATTCTATATGGGTCAGCCGTTCATATGTTAGGTATACGATACTAAAGTGTGGCTTGTAGTAACGTAATCAGAGATTTAAAAGTTTCAGATAATCGTCAGAATTTATATGAGCTTTTTCTGTAAGAATTAACCCCAATTATTTATCGATCACTGAAATGATACATTCTCTAAAAAAAAAGCACAATTTTCACCTGGAAGTTTCAAAATGAGTACACTGATATTGACACTGATATTATATTGCGTAATGTTGGAATATTCCAACAAGAAAGATTCGGTTTATATTCAGGAAATATCTCAATTTTCAATTTCTAGCTAGTCATAAAAATCTTCATGGGACTTCTTATCTATATACAAGTCATCTAATCCAAAAATTCTAATTTTTACGAAATTATGTTTATGTTTATGACATATTATAGCAATTTCCTGTGGATTTTAAATTTAAAAAAAAAATTAAATACGAAGTAAATTTACATAATCGATAATTTATATTTTAATAAAATAATGGCAATCAATTTCACATTATTGATGAATTAGGGATTTAGAATAAATATTCTAATATTATTTCATGGCGTTGAAAATTGCATCAATGTGTGGATATATATTCTTCTCTTTTTACTTCAAAATCAAAAAGCTCGCAATAGAGAGACGTATCCAAACGAGGTTTTTGTAATCTGTTATAACAAAATAACATTGTATTCGTTCATATCGTTTTTTTCTTAGGGTTGTTGAAAATAAGGTAGTTGAAAATAAAACAGTCAATATTTATTCGTTCATCTTATCACGGCATCGGGTATATATTAAATTGAATATTTACTCACATCGATAAAACCATATAATGAGAAGGTATAAAATTTTCCAGATGTAACGTGGAAAGTTCGTTGTACACGCATGATCATGAGGAATAATTTTTGATTGATGGATCGATAGATTATCCCAATCGGTGGTATAAAACGCTTCGCTCACTTTCGTGGATTAAACATAACTTTATTCATAGTTTGCGCGCCTTTTGTACCGTATCATTACTTACTTCGTTCGACAATCGTTCACCTATGAAGGAGTACAGATACAACATCGACATGACTATCGAAGTGTATAAGCCGTAAGTCAAAGTGTTCACTAAATTTCTTGAAGGAAAATCACTATAATTCGTAGATCGAATATTTCTTCTATTGTATTAAATTCTATTTGAAAATTTTAAATTTAATCGAGAATGATAAATATACCAGAAATATCGTTTATATGAGAAAAGCTAATCTAATGCAAGAGTCTAACACAAGAAGAAATATTTGTAATGCTGAATCGATGGAGTTCTATGAAAGAATTATATTTTAAGTAATCATTTAAAAATTTTATATTTATTTATAAATATAAAATATATATAAGAGATTAATTAGAATTAATTAATAAATACAAAGTGTTATATGTTATTTGGAAGACATAAAAAAATTCATGGTGCAAAATCAAATATTGGATCAATTACATGATGTAGGGTACGTAATGTGTAATGTTGAAAGATATTTTAAAGATTTAAAGATTTTTTATTTGTTTAAATAGAATTGGACATTTTACAATTTTACCAATAAATAATCTTTTCATTTTCTATAAAAAAATATCAATATACTTAATATTAATTTAAAAGGCATTTTATTTCTTTTTTTCATATCAAAATATAATAATGTAAAGAAAGTGATAAATTAAAAGGAAAAAATATCAATTACGCAATTAATTTTGTATGAACGAATTTTTAGATCGTATTTTCTAAATTAACACTTAATTTCGATATTTTGTATGTGACACGACAAAATGGATAATTGGTCACAAGTTAACTAATAAACTGACAGAACTTATAACGCTATAAACATGAGTGGAAACTGGTACACGTACATGACAATGAAGTTTTGAAAGTAGTCTTGATAATCGATAAATGCATGAACTCGAAATGGCAAAGTATAAGCTTTCGATGATTCATTAACTTGTGTTGAAATGACATTACATAGATACAAAATGACTTCCTTTTTCCTTAAAACGCATTCATCAATGCATTTTTGGAATACATTAATTTATTCAAGCACACTTTTTTATCTTAATAATGAATTTGTCTACTTCTTAATTTTATCTTAATTTTATTTAACGATTATATTTAATTAAGATGTTATAACAAATGAATTAAATCAATGTACGTAATATGCAAAATTTCAATTGAACAATATTAAATTATTAAATTATTCTATAAATACATAATGAAAAAGAAAAACTCATAGTCAAAAGCTATATTTAATGAATATTCCTTAGTTATCGAAAATAAAATATTCAATATTGATGATTATTTTCCAATAGCAGAAAAGATTTGCAAGAATTAGATGTCTATTTTTTTACTGCAACATTAAAATAAATTTCTTAAAATGGATATTTATTTTTTTTTGTTGTCTTTATGTTTATAGCATGTTTCTTAATATCTCATATAATGGCTTCAATATTATATCTATTTCATTATAATTATAATATCACTATTAAATCTCTATTTTGTAATTGAAAACAAAAAAGAAAATATATATATTACATATATAACACACAATCAATTCTTCAAATTGATAGAATGATCAATGATAGAAAAAAAAAGTATGATTAGTTTCAAATGAGTCAAAGATATTAGAAAGAGATTTACAAAAATTTTGTAAAAATAAAATTCAAATTACTTTCAAAATTCTATGAATTTTTTCCAAGCAACGTGATATTACTCTTTATCATTGTATCCTTATACACACTACAATATTATCACAAATCAAACAATCAATTTGTCAACATCCAAATTTTGCTACCACATATCTGTACCACCTTGAACAATTACAATAGGTGTCAAATACTAGAGAATTGCTATCATCGTTGAAATGGCGTATTTGCCAAACTTGTTCGAAATATTATGATATGCAAGATATAAATTCATTCCACATTCTCACGTTCGATCAATTTGTTGAATCGAAGTAGAAACAGTATGCGATAAGAGACTACTGTTGTGTCTATGATATTTTCCACCATGGCTTCGAAATTTGAGATTTATAAATATCATAGAGTTATTATTTTTTAGAATGAAAATCGTATCCTTGAGAAAGAAAATTGTCAAAAGAAGAATGTCTCTATAATATTTGCGATTAGATATGCATGGCATGGTTGCCTGCGTACAGGTTGTTATAGTATATTTTTGATTATTATTTATAAGTTTAATTCGTATACATAAACTCTTTCAATTCTTTTAAATGTATTAAATATAAATTCCAAATCGAATATATTTTTTAACAGATTTAAATCGTTATCTTTTTCTTGGATGTGATATGAACAAATTTTTTTATTTTCGATGACTATCAAATTTTCGTCTAGTAAAAATCTATTATGACTTTAATAATAGTACACCATATATTTTCCTATGTATTAATACATAGACAAACAATTTGTTGTTATCTATATTCAACTATGTATGTTTTTTGATATATCGAGCACATCTGTACAAATAGACATCACTATTATTAGAAAATTATTCTGTATCTATTAAAGAATCTATTAAAATGAAATAAATCTTGTAAATTTTGTAACAAATTAGACAAGCTGGAATATTAATTAAAAAATAATTATAGTATCTATCTTTAAACACACAATTTTTATGAAGAATATTTTCATTTACTTTCAATTTCATTTTTGTTTGTACTTAAAATAAGATTTAATTTTAATAAATTTCAATAACATTAAAAATAATTTCTCAAGAGAATTATTAAATTTTTTGATCAATTATTGAATTGTTATACTTTAACTATCTTTCACAATATTCGAAAGATCGTTATCTCGCGATATGATATTAAAAATTATTAGAAGTATTTTTTAAAAAAGTAAAAATTGGTAAAAAAATCATAACAATGACGCGTCTTACGTTTATCGTAGTACTTTCTCGTTTAATCAAGTTATGATTTTATAATCACCGTGTCATAACGTGTTTCATACCAGTGATCAATTAACGATTATTTCGTTGTATAATTGATGCTTGCCTGGGACATCAGTTTATCTTACAACTGACAATTTCCCATTCGATGCAATTTAAACTGCCCGATTACTCTGTAATTCGATTAATTGCATGCGTTATTCTTTTCAAAGTATTCATTCACGACATTTTGTTTTTCCTCAAGAAGCTATATTAAGCCATAAATAGATTTAAACGCACAAAGTTCTGTTGTTCCTGTGGTATGAAGCGATTAACAGTAAATTTGATATTCGTTTCGTGATACGTATTAAAGAAGAGAAACTTTGTTCTCACAATGAGCGGTGAATAGGAAAATTGGATTTATTTAGATTAGTCTCGGTCGTTCGAATTCGAAGGAAATTGAGGAAAGAGAATCTGTGATGAAAAGGCATTAAACGTGTAATAAAACTTGTTATTCTGTGATCCATGATACATATAAATAGAAAATTTTATTACTATTTAAGAATAAAAATTTGGAAATTGCAAAATTATATTGCGAAGTATTAATTGTTAGAGATAAAAATAAAATTGAAATATAAAATAAAAATCTTGTATTAATTATAAATATTTTAAATTTCGTTTTATTTATTTTTTTTCTTTTTTTTTGCTATAATCTTATTCAAACAAAAGAATCCATGATTCTTACAAATTATCTCTGAAAAAATATGAAATACTTCGAATCATCTAATTATTTATCTATTTTATTTCATTTTTTAATTCATCAAGAAAAAATTCAATTGCATTTTCTATTAAATTCCTTTTGAAGAAGTTAAATGAAGTTAATATAATATTTTTCTTAATAAATCAAAATTAATTATATCCATATATGTATTTAAAATATCTTTAAAAGAAAAATTTCTCAGAATAATTTGATTTGATGAACAGTCAAGGTTTCAAATGTTATCGTCATACAACTTCAACTTCCTCGTTCCCAATCAAAATTTCTTAATGCTTTGTTTCCAACGACAAGAAATAACATAATGTGATACGTTTGATTAGTAGTTCAAACGTTTAACTCTTGGATTCAGGTAATACTTTTTCAATGTCGAATATGATTCACCATTTGTATCATTGTCTTTTTAAAAACATTAAAAGACATAGACTTCTGTAATTTCAAGATAAATCCTCGATTATCTTGTGCTTGGAAAAAACAATTATGTAACAAATTCGATAATTTGGTTGTAAAATGATTATTATCGATATGTAATAGATGAGTTTAAATTTACATTATTTTATGCTAATTTTCTTTACTTTACTTTAAATAATCGTCTTATAATTTTAACAATAAACTATAATCATAGAATTATGAACAAATAAATAATATACACTTTAGAAATTGCTTGTTTCTTAAAATATGAAAATTGATAATTAAGATGTTTCTGATTATTAAATATTCATAACTTTCTTTTCACTATATTATATTTTAGCATCTTCAAAGATTTTAATTCAAGATATTTAAAATGTCCTGTCAATTCGTATGAATTCGCAATTAGAAAATGCAAAAAATAATCCTATAGGCGGAAGTGTAAAATTATCATTTCAGACGAAGAATTCGTTGGTATCGAGCTCGAAACTAGTCATAAATATTGTCTTATGATTCGTGTGTACTGATATATGAGAATAAGTAATGATGATAGATGAATTGTGCAATTGTCACTATGATATATGATCCCATGGTTACATATACATGTGAAAAAATTGAAGTTGTTCTCTGGACAAGAAAAAAAGGAAAATCAAAGTAAACATATGTCGAAAATTTGTGATAAAACTTATCTATATATCATTATCATGATTATGTTTCATTATAATTCTTTTTTGCGTTATTTTTCTTCTATTACATATTAATGGCAAATAATTAAAAAAAAATTATAATTTATTAAAATACTTCTTTCCTTTTCTATTCTACAGCAATGTTCAATAATCGATTTTCAAATTTATAATGTTTTTTGATAAGAATCCGTAAGATACCCGTAATAAAGAAAACGAATCAGTTTCCAACATCACTCTAAAAATAGTATACACGTTTCTTATTCATAAAACACTTTGTTACACGTCAACGAGTTCTGTGTATTTAATAGTCTTATTTTCCTCTTTTAGTCTTATTTTCTTTATTTTAACATAGGATAAATCCAAGTTGTTCAAATATAATTATTGAATAGTATCGATGAAACGTTATGAGAAATTAAAAAATTGATATAATATACAATAAATATATAGAATATATATAAAATTTATATAAGCATAACTTTTGAATAATTTCTTATATTAAAATATTTTTAGATTTTATAAGTTATATAAATATTATTAAAAAATATAGAGACAAAAATTGTTTTATTATCTGATATTAATATGTCTATATTTTTTTTATTTTGTATCAAAAATTATCACGTATAAAATATATGTAGGAATAAATTAATATCTATAATATGAAAATATATTGATCATGAATAAAAAAATTTTTTACGTTAAATTATAATAAAAATTATGCTAATATAGTAAAATATGTATAAATATTTGATTCTTTTGATTTGATATTTGATTTTTCATTTCAGGAAATGAAATAAATACGATAAACGTAATATTTTCCATAATAGTCTGAGATGACCAAAAACGGTTGCACTTGCGAAAATGGATAAAAATCAGAGGAAAGAAGTGAATAATCCGCGTCAAAATGCCAACCCACTGTCCATTCTTACATTTTGGTAAGATAGATCAATATGTAAATATATAAACATGTATAAATCATATGTTATATATTATAAATTATTAATTATATCAATTTTAATTTATTTGAATTAATTATAATTTATTTTATATTTTTACATTTATCATTACATCTATAATTATATTTTATTAATGTATTTTACTTTTCAATTTATTTCTAATTGGATTATTATTATAATCTTAATTAATATATAGGTGGATCCTCAAGCTGTTCATTATTGGTTATAAAAAAGAATTGGAAGAAGATGATCTGTATTCGCCATTACGAGAAGACAGGAGTAATTATTTGGGGCAACGAATCGTGAAAAATTGGGAAAATGAGGTGAAACGATGTGAGAAGAAGAAAGACAATTCAAAACCGAGCTTATTTAGGGTACTCTACAAGTGCTTTGGTAGACTAGTCATGAACACTGGACTAGTGCTATTTGTTCTAGAATTCGGCATACGGTATAGTAACAAATATAACAATTTAATGGTAATTTGATGCATTGTGCAAAATAAAAAATATAAATCGTCTAATTATTTTGGATATTATAAACTTTTTTCTTTGAAAAAAAAAATTGGAAAGATCATATATTTTATAATATTGAAAACATAAGAAAAACTAGAAAGAAAAAATTAAATTGTATTTTATTTCAGACTCGTGCACCCGTTTTTACTCGCTAGATTATTACGTTACTTCTCAGGGAACAGAAAAGACTGGAGCAACGACATACAATATTATGCCGCGGGTTTTTGTATTTTACCTTTAATAGATATTATAATTCTTCATTGGGCCTTACAAAATCTTATGCATGTAGGAATGAAAGTCAGAGTGGCATGTTGTACTTTAATTTACAGAAAGATACTTAAACTATCCAATTCTGTTCTCGAAAATGAAACATCTGCTGGACAGGTACAAATTATTTAAAGTTTAATGCATAATTCTATTTATAATATATTACTTTTAATTTAATTTTTAGATGGTTAATTTCTTAAGCAATGATGTTAATAGGCTCGATTATTTCGTATTTGGTATTCATTATTTATGGATTGGTCCACTTCAAATCTTTGTAATAGCGTATCTTATTTTTCGTGAAATTGGATGGGGAGCTATTACAGGAATGACGACATTTTTATTATGCATACCATTACAGAGTTAGTATTTAAAATAACTAATTATTAAAATATTTTAAAATATATAATTATAATTATTTTTAGCTTTTATGTGAATATTAACCTTATGTTAAAAATTGAGTTAACAAGTAAAGTATATAAATTTATAAGCACAGTCAAATTAATTTATCATTTTTATAGTTTATATTTGTTTTTATAGTTTTGCAATTATTTTTTTTTTATTCTTTACTTTTTCAGTGTATCTTGGAAAGAAAGTATCGCGTTTAACTCTTGTAACAGCTCAAAAGATTGATAATAGATTAAGCTTGATGAATCAAATTATAGCTGGAGTAGAAATAATTAAGATGTATGTTTGGGAAATACCATACTCGCTTCTTGTGGAAAAAGCTAGAAAGTAAGAAATAATTCTCATTTATCATGTTTCATAAAATAAAATTAATAAATAATTAATCAATTATGTTGTTTTAGGAAAGAAGTGGATGTAATGAAAAAATATTCGATCGTTGAACAAATTGGTTTAACGTTCGATATCTATGTTCCTCGAGTCTGTTTATTTATTACTATATTAACATATGTTTTACTTGGAAACAATATTGATGCTGAAAAAGTATTTATGACTTCGGCATTTTATACTGTTTTAAAAAGTTCTATGACTATTGGTTTTGCTTTAAGTAAGTTATTTTTTGATTGAAATATATTTTAATAAATAAATTACAAAAAATACAATTAATTGCTTCGTTCGAAAAAGATAATCATAATATTTTGAACTTTATGCAGGTGTTCATCAATTAGCGGAAGCATTAGTATCTATCAAGCGTTTGGAGAAATTCATGATGCATCCCGAAATTTCTAAATCACAGAAAATTCAGAACCAAGTGGCCTCACAATCTATTCCCATTTACTTAAAAAACGTCACTGCCAAATGGGACGAATCTAGGGAATATGATACTTTACGAAATATTGATCTATCCGTACAAGCTGGTAGTTTCATAGCTGTTATTGGTCAGATAGGTTCAGGAAAAAGTAGTTTATTACAAATTATACTTCGTGAATTGGCATTAAAAGACGGAGTTCTAGAAACCAATGGAAAAATAAGTTTCGCTGATCAACGACCATGGATTTTCGCTTCCTCCATCAGACAGAACATTCTATTTGGACAACCGTGGAACGAAACCCGTTACAACGAAGTAATTCGTGTTTGTCAATTAAAACGCGATATAGATTTGTTTACGCATAAAGATAGAACTATGGTTGGAGAAAGGGGAATCAATCTAAGCGGTGGTCAAAGAGCTAGAATTAATTTAGCACGGGCATTATATGCTGATGCCGATATTTATCTTCTAGATGATCCTTTATCAGCGGTCGACACACATGTCGGTAGTCGCATTGTGGACGAATGTATATGTGGTTTTCTTAAAGACAAAACTCGAATCCTAGTCACTCATCAGATACAGTATTTGAAAGTTGCCGATCAAATAATTGTAATGAACAATGGTAATATTCAAGCAAAAGGTAGCTTTGAGGAGCTACAAAATATGAATCTAGATTTTATAAAGATCTTCCAAGAGGTTGAAGATAAGCAAGAATCTAACGAAGCTGAAATTAAAATTGAAAAAAGGAAAACAATGGAGGAAATAAAGAAAAGAGAAAATACAGATGTGACAGACGAACCGGTTGAAGTGTTGGAGATGAGAACGGTGGGAAAAATTTCTAGTAAAATTTTTTTTGCCTACTGGAAGGCTAGCAAAAATCCATTTTTACTTTTTTTAATGATAATTTTATTTATATTAAGTCAAATAATGGCTAGCGGTAGTGATTATTTGCTCGCGTTTTGGGTAAATTCAGAGGTGGAATCGCGAATTTTAAAGGATAATGGTACGACGGTTTTCAAATGGGTTGGTCCATTGTCTCGTGATGGAATTATTTATCTTTATAGTGGTTTAACCGTGGGCATCGTTTGTATCTATGTGGTTCAAACGTTCACTTATTATGGAGTTTGTATGCGATCTTCAAAAAATCTGCATGCACAAATGTTTCGTAGTATTGTACGTGCTGCAATGTATTTTTACAACACGAATCCTGCTGGTCGAATATTAAATAGGTATAAATTTTATCATTTAATTTTATCTTATTTACGATAATATCATTGATAATATCGTTTCTGTACTAAGGTTTTCCAAAGACATTGGTATTATTGATAAAAAACTACCTTTTACCATGTTCGATGTTATCATAATGTTCTTAAATTTTATTGGAACCATAGTAATCCTTGGTGAAGTAAATGCTTGGTTATTAATACCCACGGGCATCATTATACTTCTTTTCTACTATATGCGAGTTGTGTATATTTCAACTAGTCGTGCTGTTAAACGTATGGAGGGTATAAGTAAGTAATTAAGTAATTGCATTATTAATTTGATTTTCCATAAATTGTATTTTTTTTATTGTATAATTATATTATCAATTATAAATTCATATGTATTTTACTTTATTTAAGTATTATTTTATTATTCTACTTAATTTTATTTATATATAAATAATTTATTAATTAATTACATTCAATATTTACTTGAATATAATATTTAAAATAATAGGGATATTTTTCAGCTCGATCACCAGTATTTGATCATGTGGGAGCAACTTTACAAGGTTTAACTACAATTAGAGCGTTCAAAGCTGAAAAAATAGTAACAACGGACTTTGATAATCATCAGGATCTTCATAGTTCCACGTGGTACATATTCATCTCTATTTCACGAGCTTTCGGTCTTTATATCGAAACATTTTGTTTGATTTACGTAGCAGTGATCACAATCATGTTTTTGATATTTGATGATCTTGCCACTGCTGGAAATATTGGTTTAGTAATCACACAAATTTCTTCAATCACTGGAATGTTACAATGGGGTATGAGACAAACCGCTGAATTGGAAAATCAAATTACTTCTGTCGAAAGAGTATTAGAATACAGTAATTTAGAAGAAGAACCATTTTTGGATAGTATACCGGAAAAGAAACCACCGGAAGAATGGCCTACGAAAGGTCTAGTTGAATTCAAAAATGTCAGATTAAAATATGGACCTAAAAGTCCTTATGTTTTAAATGGTATCAATTTTGTGATTAATCCCAAAGAAAAAGTAGGAGTTGTTGGAAGAACTGGTGCTGGAAAGACATCTTTAATTAGTGCTCTCTTTCGATTAGCATATATAGAAGGAGAAATTATTATAGATGGTGTGCCTACAGATACAATTGCGTTGCATGACTTCCGTTCGAAAATCAGTATTATACCTCAAGAACCAGTTTTGTTTGGAGGCAGTCTTCGACGAAATTTAGATCCTTTTGATGAATATTCCGATAATACTTTATGGGAAGCTTTACAAGAAGTAGAATTAAAAGAAACAATTTCAGAAATGGCGGCAGGTTTAAACAGCAAAGTATCGGAAGAAGGATCAAATTTCAGTGTTGGACAACGTCAATTATTATGCCTTGTTCGAGCACTCGTTAGAAATAATAAAATTATGGTCCTTGATGAAGCTACTGCTAATGTTGATCCCCAAACTGATTCCTTGATTCAACAAACTGTCAGAAAAAAATTTATAGATTGTACTGTCTTCACTATAGCGCATAGATTAAATACTATAATGGATAGTGATAAAATACTTGTGATGAATCAAGGTTATTTAGTAGTAAGTCTTATTTTATTTGAAATTTTATATGTATATATAATATTATAAAAATAACATTATATTATAAAATATTATTATAAATATTATATTATTTAAATAATTTTAATTTTTTATGAAAAAATATATTTAAATATATTAGATATGCTATTTGATATCATTTTTTTAGGAATTTGATCATCCATATATTTTACTGCAAAAGAAAGGATATTTTTACGATATGGTACAACAAACGGGTACTTCAATGGCAAATAGTTTAACAGAAATAGCAAAGAACGTAAGTGATAAAAATATTCCTCATATAAGAAACAAAATTAAAGTAAATTAAATAAAAAATATGTTTTTATATTGATATTTCAGTGTTTTTACAAGAACAAAGAAGCGTCGTCTTGATGATGGCCCAAATTTTAGCAACGTTCAAGTTAAATAATATTTAAGCAAAAGTCTTTTTGTACGTCCAATTTATATTTTACTATTTCGACCTAATAGCTTTTGCTAAATATATTAAATGTTTTCGACGACACAAATTTTGAACGTATGGTGCTTATAAAGGTATTATCTAAATTAGTTTATTATAATGAAAATAATAATGATCTTTTATAACAAAAATATAATTTCAATAAAATTCTACGATAATTTTCTTTTTTTTTTATTTTCACAAATTCGAATTTGGCATCCTTATAAATTATTATATAATAAATTATATAAAAAATATTATATAATAAAATATATACATAAATACGTATCATATTTTCCATATATATGTTATACAATTATATATGTTTTATACAATCAATTCTTAATATTTAAAATTTAATTTTTATAAAAGAAAATAAAAAAAGGAGAAGTCTCCTCGTAATGAGCCCTGTTTAGTTAGACAAATTCTTATCCTTTTCTCCTCTCCGAAGAAAGGATTACAAGGAAAGAATTTTAAATGCCTCAAACACATGACTTTTCTTTGACCAATACACTCTCGTCCTAACTCGAAAAGGATCTGCCGAAGCTTCTTCTCCCTAAAAATCGAGAAAGATGACGAGAGGCTAGTAACAATTACGTTACGACACTTTCTGCCCAAATGTCCAGGGACTTTCCTCAGAGCAATATGAGAGTCACTGACGGACTCCGATTGTGGCTCCGCGGTGTTGCACGAGGGAACTCCTCGAGGAACTACGGTATAGGAGTCTCTTATAAATGAACGAAGGCAGAAACGACCACTTGCGAGAAAGGTATCAGTGGTACTCAACTATATATCTCAAATTAAATTCTTTGTTAATTTTATTTTCTTATTTTCTATTATTTTTATCATTATATAATAATGATAAAAAGATAAGTAAATAAGAACAAATAAAAATTATAAAATTTTCAAATAACATTTCTTTTATTTTCGAATATTAATATTCACATCAAAATTGAACTTTGTTAAAGTAAAAATTTTAATACATTAAATATTTGTTATATAGATAATAAATATTATAATTCTTGTTTAATACTATTAAGAAATTTGTACCAAAAGTTCGACCAAATGTATAATTAAGTCACATATAACATATAAAATTGGCGCCATAACACACAACGTATCATATTGAATAAGAATAGAAAAAAGATATTTTTGTCTAAGCACCATTTAATTCACACATCAGTAAAATATCACTCGATTAGTACCAAAATGATTACAAAAGAAGTAAAAAATGACACGTTGCGAACAGTTATTTTTACGTGATAAAATTTATTATAAAAATATTTGCTATATATTTCAAATTGATTTGAATTTTAAAATCGTAACCAATGACGTTCTCTTGTCATTCTATAAAATATGAAAAATATTTTTGACTTTTATATTGAATTTCTATTATGATTGAGAATAATCGAACATGATTTTGTTATTAAAATGATTAAAAGATATACAAAATAGTTAAACAATCTCTCATTCTAAACTTTGATTATTAAAATGAACACAGGCAAACGTGAAATGATTTGTCTTTTCTTGGAATGTGAAATGCGCGATCGTTCGTTGTGCTCTTTCATTATTATCATCTTATTAAGAGATTAAAATTAATAATATAGAGTTTGATCTCTTCATGAGCTTTTGATTTTATTTCTAAACACATTTTACCCGTGTATATGAAAATCGTTGAGACCGCACAAATTTTTGCTTTCTTTTCTGTTTCTTTTTATCATATGTATCATTTTTTATAAATATAATAATAAATTCGTTCTTTTGGACATTATGGTTCCTCATTGATTTATAGTTAATAGGAACTTTTATATCTAAACATTCGTTGTACAATGTTCGCAACGATATTTGTCAAATAAAATATCACAAATTCACGCCGAACATATTAATCAAAGACATCTTGATCGTATATATAAAATGAATGTTATGTAAATCTTTAAATTCATAACATATTTTCATTTATCAAGTTTTATGACAAAAGCCTCTCCCGGAGGTATAGTAAGTTCCTTGAAATATACGTCTTTATTTAATCTGTATGATGGCCCAACTACAACTTGACCACCGTAATAAAGAAAGGATAAATCCTTCATTTGTGACTTGTTACCTAGATTCGCTAAAAAGACATAAGAATTCCGTCTTGGATACCATCTTTCTATTACAATTATTTCATCATCTGCATACCTAAAAAAAAAAAAATAGTTAGTAAAAATTTTATTTTATTAAATTTTTCTCTTTTAATAATAATAATATATAAATAAAAATCTCAAATGTAGAATTATAAAAAATTTTTAAAATTTCATTGTAATATTTAATTTTTATAAATTATTAATTACCTAATATCACAGTTCGCCAGCACCTGATTTTCTTTTAGCACCGCTTTTACATAAATTGGTGTTGTTTCTGATCTAAGAGTAATCATTTCAGCAATAGTTCCGAACAAACTTGTCTCTAATGGTTTTGTAGATTCCGGAAGCCAAGCCGTAACACCAATGGACGCAAATTTAATATCGGAATCGCCGATTCCATCCCAATACATGGGAGGCAAATTATGCACGTGAGCAAGATCTTTATGATCCTCGCATTCGCAATCCATAATACCTATCTAAATAGTAATCAATTAAAATCTATAAAATATTATTAAGTAAATTTTATCATAATACATATATACATATAATAAACCATATTCCATACTATTATTCCTAAAATAACATACGCTTCTAAATTCCTGGGATCCTTATGACATTTTATATATTATAGTAGTAGATATATTCGTGTTATATTCTATTTGTATACCTCATCACCGTAGAATATATTTGGTGTTCCCGGAAGCATCAACCCTAACAATGTAGCTGATAAAGTAGCATTCTTCACGCTAATGGTAGAAGCAATCCTTTTAGAATCCACGCTACCTATGGACCAGTGTACCCAGGAATAATCAGGTTTCTCGAACAATATACCTTTCGTGACATCCTCTATTTGTTTTTTTATCTCCTTCGTACCATTTGCGATATTTAACGGAATATCTACGAGATCTACTTTCATTAAAATGGAATCTTTTGCCGTAATTGTTTTGGCAGCATTCAAAGCATCTATATGACAAATAAATATTCTTTCAGACCCTAGAATTGATTTCCAATGCTTCAAGATGTCTGTAAAGGATTCTTCGTTGACATAATGTTCCAGTCCTTTTAAGTAGAAGCCATCGACTCCTCTTTTCAGCCAAACATTAATGGCTGTTGTAATAGAATTATCCGATACATTATTATAATTCTGATATGTATTAGATCTCTCAAACATTTGGATATTCTGTATTGCTTGTTGCGGCATCGAGGGTATCGTTGGTATTATTTCCTGCAGAATTACGGTATCGGTAACATTTCTTCTTTCATGCACAGCTTTGTCTGTTTTATTTTGTTTTTCAAATGGCGTACTTTCGCTATATAGAGTCTTTATGAAGGGATACAACGGCAAATCTAATATCAGACTCATATTTTGACGATGAATCTCGTGCACAAGCTTAGAAAAATCATCCAATGTTCCTAATTGTTTGTTAAGATCTGTCAAATTTTCTATGTTCCTGTAGTATTCGGGATAATGGGCTGCTGGGAAAATAGAATTTAGACGAATTCCACGCACGCCTAATTTCTTTAAATAACCCAAACGCATCGTTATGCCTCGAAGATCGCCTATACCATCCCCACCTTTCGAGGAATCTTGAAAAGATGCTGGAAATATTTCGTAGAAGACACTGCCTTGCCACCATTGAACTGCAGGATCACATCTGTTGAGATAAATATGAATTATTGTAAAAAATATATTGATTTTTTGAATTTTATTTAGATATTCAATTCATAAAAAAATCTAATGATTAAATATTAAGAATGTTTGAACATAATTTTCAATAGATCTGATATTTTAAAAATAAAAATACTTACTTTCTTGGCATTGTAGCGATTACACCAATAACCAATGCTGTGCAACCAGCGAGAACTGACATTAGAGACCAGAAACAAGTCTTCCTAATGAGCGGCCAATTCCATTTCATAAAACGATAATCCTTCGATGGTTTTGGTACCATCAATTGAATCCCAACCAAAGGTGGTTTTCCGCCATTCTCCTGATTGTAAAACTAAACAGTTACAGTTTATGTTCATAATGATGTTAGAAAGCAGGCAAGCGATTAGTAACATAACATAAAATGGTCGGTTTCCTTCACCATGATCAAAACGCCCAATTATGCGATACCAGTCTTTTTCTGGTTTGTAATATTGCCATTAGCATGATTGTGCATTGATATTGAAATACAACAGATATAAATCATAGTAGCATAATTATCTAGGTCATTCTAAAGAGTACTTTCAATACTCCATGTCGTATCAACGATTTCTTTGTTTCAAATTTTCATTTTACCGAGATATAAATTTCAAAATTATTATTATTGTTAAGGGAAATGCGATATTGATGAATGTGTACATGTGCAAATAAAAAATATAGATGGTAATAGTGATTAAATATATAAACTTTCTTGCTTATAAATAATCCACCTAACATAATTTATGTTAATATATATTAACCTATTTATACAAAACTGTTGAAATACTATGATTTATGTTAACATATTACCCTATTCATACGAAACTGTTGAGGGTTTTAAATTTTTAATAATACCGACAAATGTCGTAAATGGTTTCTAAATAGTTTGTTTCTATGATTCAAAGTTTCTATGATTAAATAACATTAAACATGCCAAAACTAATGCAATATCTGAATAGTTTATTTCATAATCAAAAATGAAGTAATTAAGACATTAAGAAATTTTTAAATTCATTACAAAAAAAATGATAGAATTTAAATCTCATTATATTCAAATTGAGTGAAACTATCATTTATTAAAAGATATTAATGATGATCTCTAAATGTACAATTACGTCATTTATTTTTTATTACTTTAAAGATTTATTAAACACGAATGGATATATTGCGACAAGAATATTGCGCTAGCGACGTTTGGCAAAGAATTCTTCTTATGTGCCAAACTGATCAAAATATTTTAAATATTAAAAGAACCTATATGTATGTTTAATTTTCAAATAATTTATTTTTATTTAATTATAATAAATAAAATAAAGATAGATTTAATTGATTTTAAATATTAAAAAAGTTTTTTTTAAATTTAATTATAATATTTTTATTATTTTTTTTTTATATCAGAAATAGTAAAATAATTAAATATAATAGAGTATAAGATAGGTAAGTAATAAAAGTAAACTTGAATAAAAAATCTAAGAGAGTAAGTTCCTCTTCTTTCATGAGTAAGCTATCATATTCAGTAAAGAAGAGTATCAATTTTCATATCACTTAAGCATATTAAAGGGCTTACAGTATTAATTTCGCTAACCATACTAATTTATGATATCTATAATCCTACAACAGAAGCCAATATTTTTAAAATTACTTTATAAAATAATTCTATAAATTAATTTTTTAATTTTGAAAATTATATAATAATGAAAATGAATGATAAAAATAATATTTTATGATTATACTCATATATTATTCACATTTGTAATTTATTGAATAAATTTTAATTCTTTATTTTAATCATGAAAGATTGATAAAAATCATTATTCAAAAAATTTTATCAATATTAATATATGTAATAAATTCCTTTAAAATCGTTAAAAATAAAAATAAAAATAAAAGTTATGAGAGGAAATTAATAACTTCATTATTCTAATACACTACACGTCGTCAAAATATTATAGAATTTTTTTAAGTTTAAAAAATCATAAAAATCATTCTTATATAAAATATAAATAAAATCTCTTTTATTTCATTCTTTAGTTCTTTTTTTTATTTATATATTATTTCATATATTTATATATTATAGATTATATATATTATAGATAATTCAATAAATCTATTATTAATTTGTACTATTATTATCTTCTCGATAGTGGATTAATAATTGATGTTGAATGAATGAAACATGCTTAATCACGATAATATTTCGTAATTAAAGATATATAGAATGACATATGTCAAAAATAAAAGTATGAAATGCGTAGATGCAATTGAACTTAACATAATTAGAACGAAGATAGAACAGGTGATCGGCCGTGATCAAAACAAAGCGTGCATTAGCAAACAAATTGCAATAGTGAAGATAATTATCAACGAATATACAATATACACAATTCTTTTATTATTTGGACATTATAAAATATAATAAGCTAATAATATAATCTCATCATTTTTATTATTTTCTATTAAATTTTTTTATTAAAAAACATATATGTTATCCATATTATTCATAAACAGAATATACAGGAACTCAAAATTTTAACATATTTTAAGAATATATAATCCATAAATATGCAAAAAGCGTAATGGTAGCTATTTGCTATTTGCAACATATACTCAAATAATATAATTAACTCTGCTGGCTCGATGTCGTATTTTATCACGTTCATCTTTCCATGTATTGAGTGGCACGTGAGAATTTGTTAGATCCTTTTATGTAATTAAGAAACTTTCGAAAACGTCAAAACTTAGATAATATATGTTTATATGTGAAATTTTTTTTTTTATAAATCAATGTGAATTATTAAAGTGAATATTTACATGAAAAAATTTAAATCGAGCCATAGAGGGTTAAAAAAAAACAATTTCATAAATAGTTATTTGTGATGTAATCAAAGTTATTGTTGGTGAAACAAATGCAGTGAGATGTGCATAAAACTAAAAATTCACTAGATGTAAGATCTTACAATAATTGCAACACATATTTATTTGCTTAATAAAAACCTATAACTTTTTTAAATTTACGCATTAATATTTTAAAAAAAACTTCATATAAAATTTAATAAAATCAAATTATTCATTAAAAATTATAATCATTAAATCATCCAAAATATAGCGAATGATAAAAAAAGAAATTTTTAATTATAAAAATAGATAATATTCAAAAAATAAAATATAATAATCAAATAAAAAATTCTAATAAATATAAATCGAAAAATTAATATTCAAGATTATAAAGAATATTTTATTTTAATTAAAGTCAAAAATTTATTAGTTTGAGTAATACATAATAAAAACAATAAATTTACTCAAATTTATTCAAAAAACAGAATTAACTTGTCATTATTTTGCACGATGAGAACTATTTTAATAAATATATCTCTAATATTTACAGTTTAAAGAATTTGCACTCATGCTTAATTTGTTTCGCATAATCTCACTATATCTGTTCCATCAGGTTCATCTTATCATTTCCCAGTATCACTACAAAAAAATTACAAATTAATGACAAAAATTTATCGAATATACTTACCAATGCTTGAGCATCAGGAGCAAGGTGTTGATAGGCTGTGTTTAATTGAGTCAGTAATTGTGCACAAACAGGTCCATTTGTGTCGCTACTACTTCCACTGGTCGTCGATTCCACCATCGGATCCCGTGAACTTGGTTCTGCAATTAATTAACAATCAAATAAAATAATATATGTGTTTTTCAATTGGGTGTTGTTTGGATCGCGTATCAAAATTAAAAAGCTTCTCTCTTTGCACTTGTTTCGCAATTGTTCGAGCCTATCAAGCCATCAACAATAAGCATTCATTTTACTCTGAGCACGAGATATGCTTCGAGGATCGAGACATCGTTAAGATCAATAAAATTCGTCACTCCAATTGAAGCCGGAACCCATTAAGGCATTTTATCGTTTAAGTGCCGTGCATATTAACGCGACGCCATTATGTAAGAGTTGATGATGATTGAAGTACTATGCGATTCGCGCCACTTGATGAAAAGGAGTGTGAATTTGTGTTGTTTTATTGCGTGCACAGTCACAGAGTTAAATATTATTATTTTTAATTGAGAGAGAAACAGTAGTGAATTTTAGTTTGCTGATATAACTCGTAATTCTTATTATTACATCTCTAGCGATCAAATTAATACCATCTATCTAAAAACTTTAATATTTTAATTATATAGAATTTATATTGTATAAAAAAGAAATCGTATTTAATTACTTTAAATTGTACATTATATAAACGAACATGTGTATTATTAATTTATTAATGGATATTTATCTTTAAAAAATGCAAAAATTTATTAATAATTATAATTAGATAGTTATGCAATTGATAATAATATTTTAACTCTTATCTCATAGAAATAAAAAAAAAAATTAATTTAAATATCAATCATAATATTATATTTGATAAAAATTTTTTTCTTTCTAAATAGTAAAGATAAATAATCTTTCGGAAAATTCAATATTTATTATATGTATATTTATTCAATATAAATTGAAAATCAATATATCTACTAATTCTTTTCAAATCAGCAAAAAGGATCAATTAAATTTTTTTCATTTAATTAAATTAAATATATATTTAATTATATTATTTTAATTATTGAAGAAAAAAAATTAAGTTCATAAAATTAATAAAATTTGAAACTGCAAATAAAATAGGTATACATTTGTAGGAACATCTGTTCTAAATTAAACATTCTAGAAAGATACACATATTATGAACTTTATAACCAAAATAGCTATCTCTCACATTATCACTTTATATATAATCATTTTTTAAACAATTTTTTAAAAGAAATACACATTGATTTCATTTTTCTATTTTATTAATATGTATTATTTTAAATATTAAAAATAAGTTTCAATTTTAGAAAATGAATTTTTCAATTTTATTAATTTTAATTAAAATATATTAATTTGAATGTTAAAATTAATTCTAATTCTTTACATAGATATGAATTATTCATAAAACATGTGAATAGTATAATAATTTGTTATGTAGATATATTATTTTCAGTAAATAATACATATTAGTAATTTTTTATAGAAATAAAAAATATATATCCTTTTTAAATTCAAAATAATATAAAATTTCTTAAATCATAATATTTAAAAATTTCATCAATTTAATTTAAGTTTTCATTTATCATTATGCTAAATTCTTGAATGTAATCATTTTGATCATTCACTCTTATGATAATTTTTATTATAGTATTTTTAATCTTTAAACTCTGATGCTAAATAACTCTTCGTATTTTTCTTGTATTATTGTATACACAAAAGTTATGACTCATGAATTATTATACATGAATTTTAATTCGTATGAAATAAGATAGAATATAAAGAAGATATAAAGAAGATCAGTATATTTTATTATGATGAATCCTTCATAATGCTTAAAATCATTGTTCAAATCTCTTATAAATCAATATTAGTTCACCAAAAAATTTTAAATAAATAAAATATTTCTTGTAAATTCACCCATTTCTTATATAATATTATATATTTATATAATTAGATTTTTATATATTTATATAATCAATATATATATATATCAATATTATATATATTAATACAAAGTAACATTAAAAAAAAATTAAATAATTTAACATTAAAAAATAAAAAAATTATTAATATATATAATTAAATAAAACGATGCTTAACAATTCCTTAATTAATAAAACATAAAATTAAAAATATATTTAGGACATAGAATTATAATTTAATAAAAAAGACAAGATCTTAAAAAAACAATATGCATATGATTAACTTAAAATATACCAAATATTGAAGGAAACCTACCATCATTTAGCGTTCTGCTTGAGCTGTTCACTATGTTCATGAACTCATTAAGGCCATCTTCTTTATTAATGTTTTCAAGTGTTGGCGGTGGAATTGATTCCACGGGATTTCCTTCCAGAGAGACGAAGATCGCGCTTGATTCCAAAGCATTGTTCACTTGAGTGGTCGGCGGACTAGGAGTTAAAAGTGGACAATCCGACGCCTCTTCATCCTGGTAAACGACGTATCCAACTTGCATTATATCATTATTTTTTTTTTCTGATTTTCTTCATTTTACGTATTCTTTTTTGAAAAATAAAACAACAAAATAAATATATTTAATTTAATATATGAAACGGAGGAGCGATAAAAATAATTATATTGAATGTGTAATCAAAAGAATAAAATAAATACAATTAATTAAATTATGTATAAGTTTAAATAAGTTTTAAATTTGTATTTAATAAATTATAAGATATAAAATGTTTATTCAGAAATAATTTTTTTAATGTTTATGTATTTTGTGATTGTAATTTTTTTAATATTTCTTTTTAGATTGACTAGATTAATAATTGTGTTATATAAATAAATATAAGTAAATAAGTATTAAATAAATATGATGATAATGAAAATGACACAATAAAATAATGAATAGCTTGTTTATCTGTTATATTATCTGTTTTATCTTTATTTTGTTTAGTATTATTCATAATTTATAGTTCATAATTTAAAGATAATTTATTTTTATTTTTATCATTTTATTATATTATTTAAGTAATTTAAATTGCCTTATAATTTATAATTTTATAATTTAATTAATCATGTTATTATTTACAAGTTGTATACATATTTATATTTTTTAAATTGAAATTTAGATTGAGATTAGATTGAGAAACATAAGTAAATGATTCTGAGAATTATCTGAAGAAATGAGTTTATAATTTAATATTTACATAAAGAAAAATTGAAATTATTCAAGCTATAAAAATTACATGCATTATTTTAAAAATTTTAAGCAACATTAGTAAAAATGTTTTAAATTTCATTATTAATCTCCAGTATAAAGCAGAATTGATTCATTTTTTCGAATTTATTTTTTATTAATAGATAAATGATTCGTTTGCTCATTTTTATATAAATAAAAATTTGAATTTTATAAATCCGATTATTAAATGAAAAATATTTTATATATAACTATTTACAAATTATATTCAATTGTATATATTTTTTAACTCAATTTAAAATAACTAATATTATAATTCAATACTATTTATTTTATTATCACTTCTATCGCTTATCTGAAATCAATACCAATATCTAAACATATCTTTTATGAAAAAAAATAAAAAAACATTATAAATTATTAAGTTATAAATTTATGTTACATATTATAAAGTTTTAGAAAAGCATATATAGTTTTAAAAAAGCATCTGAATTATCTTATCTTATCAAGATTAATGTAAATATTATATATAAATTATTTGTAATTACGTAGCATTAAGAGAAGTTTATATTTCATGATTTATATGATGATATTAAAAAATATTAAAAAAATTTTGAAAACTGTTAGAATATTAACATTACATGCTATTAAATGTATGAGAAAAGACAAAAAAAAACAAAAGAATGAAAGACAAAAGCTACGTTATTTATATCGAACACACCTGTTGGTCTTGATTTATAATGAGTTGTCGCGAACTCGGTGAAGACGCAAGTTCAGTTGGTAAAACCACAGATAGAAGACCCTCAGGCTTCTGGATATTCATCTCTGTTGAACAAATATAGAAAAATTTAATTGCTTCGTCACGTCGATTATTTTAAACACCAAAGTAGGCGAATTTACATCAGACTTCGTTAAATTTGTGAAAAAAAAGAAAAAAATATCAAAATACTTTAATTTCGCTCATCAGAAATTTTATTCACTTCGATTCAATACTTTACCATTCAATAATTCATAACTTTTTTTTTACATAATTTTATTCACGGTTTTACCTCTATTTAAATTTTTTCCTTATTGAATATTCGTACTAAGACCGGATTAAAATAGGTATATGAAAAGATTGAAAACAAAAAAATAGCCACGTGGCATTATTATTTGCTCGAGTTTTTGCCCGACTGCATTTAATGAGCGAAATTATGACTAAACGTTCTCTGCTGAAATACGATCTTATGGATGTATTCATGAGAATGGCGTACGAGTTGCACACAGGTTAGTATATGTCATATAATACGTTCGAACAAAACGCAATCCAAACGGTCGTCATATTTACGAACTGTAAGCCGATTGTAAGTACGACGACGACTATTGATCGAAAAATTCTATGAACTACGCGTTTGGCCAAGCTGCGATTTTCTCCCCTAATCCATTAAATGGGATCGTTGAAAAGGGCTGTCCAAATGATTCTTAGGATTCGTCATTGTTTCGTTCCCGCGTTATCCGAATGGACAATTCGTTATTACGTCACATCTCAACGATGCATTAGATCAGGTTAGATCACCAAGAAAAAATTTATGATTATACTTATATTATTACACGATTGAATTTATGTATATAAACGCGATATCAAATGCACAAATTAATTATAATTGAATAATTTTATGAAATATGTTATAAGAATATAAGCACAAATATTTAGAAATTTTTGATGAATTGAAGAAATTGAGGAAAAATATGTGCGCACGTCTCAATTATCACTTTTCTGCGCATAAAAATGTACCTAGCAAATAAAAGTGAAAAAATGAAAAAATCTATTAAAACAAGATGCAATTGATTGTATAATATTTGTATATATTTGTATATATTTATATATTATTAATTTAAACATTTATATTTTTGAATAAAAGAAATAAATAAAGAATTGTCGATTTTGCGCTAATTTAATTTAAAACAGATATACTATAATTGTAAAATGAATATTTATATACACATAGAAGGCTAACATTTGTTTTGTAAATAAATTATTATTACGAATAAATTCTAATATTTATGAATAAATCTCAAAGAACTTCTTATAGTAGTTATATTGTTATATAAATAATATAATAATTAAAAAGACAAAAAAACAAAAAATGAATATATAAATTTCAATGAAATATTATCATTTATATTTATCATTTAGAAATGATTACAGTTAAGTTTAGAAAAGAAAAAAAATTATTATTCTATCACACATATTTTACACCAATCATGACTATATTTGCCATAATGAGGTCATTTAAAATATCATTAAGTTAACGATTAATTTTACATTACTTAATTAAATAAATTATGATTTATTCGAAACAATAGCTTACCTATAATTCGGTTGGTTATCACGTGACAAAGACGACATCGGCAAAAAACCTAAAACACATAGATATAAGAACCGTTCTCAAGAAAGCTTAACCCCTAAAAAAATCACAAAACTAACAAGAGATTTTCTTTAAAACAAGTTGTATCTTAATTTATTTGTTTCGTCACAACTGTTCACTTTTCTATATTGCGATTTCCGTTGTAAAGAACCTACCAATAAAACAACAATAATAATAAAATCACTATCGAGGACAATGTTTGTGCTTTTGAATGTTGAAGACCATCTTGCAGTCTCCAGCCGTAAGAGAATCGCGTACCTTCGCGTATTATATTTAGCAACTCCGTTTCGTTCCGTTTTATCCCGTTGTGTCTCGCCTTTCTGATCGAGACGTTCGCGCCCTCCTCGAGTCTGCGCGCTTGCGATGTAATCCATCATATCAACTGTGACGATTAGAAGCTCAATAACCTTGATAATCCTAATTATATCGATATTAATAACAATAATTATTATTATAAGATTATTTCAAAGTATTAATTTAAGTAAAAAGCAAATATTGCTTAAAATATTAAAAACAATTATTTGAAATATTATATCATCATAAAAAGTTAAACTATAAACTAAGCTATAAAAACCATGCTATTATATTATAATAATCATAATAATAATAATCAAACAAAATTAATAATAATCATAATCATTACAATATTATACATATATATTGTAATAATTGTATTAACATTTCTTTTTATAGCCCCTTTCAGGATGTTAACATTCATTCACATGTGTTGAATGCTTAATACGATGGTAATATCATATTTGATAATATCGATTGAATTTTATCTATGATGGCAGCACAAACAATATACAAAATAGACTTAATAATATAATGATTAAAAGTGAAATTAAATTTCAATAACAAAAACATATACTATTATAAAATATCTTATATTTATATAGATATTCATCATTATATTTATATATATTTTACAAATTTTTCATTTTATTATATATTTTTTATTTTAATTATAAGAATATTTCTATTAAGCAAGAATTAAAAATAAACTTTTATTTTACAATAATTTTAATAAAATATTTTTAAAAAATTAAAAAGAATTATTATTTACATTATATATAATTTATTTTTCATTTTATCATATTTTTATTTATAATTTATTTTATAATCGATACTCATTTCGAATTGCTTGTACGATATTAATTCATAAATTAATTGAAAATTAATTAATATATTATAGATTATATTTTTAATAATAAAATTTCTTTGAAAATTTTAATTTAATAATTCCTAAATTAGAGAAAGAATAAATTTAATAAATGAATCTTTTTAATATTATTATTTTTTGATAAAAAATTCTAAAATTCCTTTTTATTCTCTTTTGCTAAGAAGCTTTCGTATATTTAAATCTCTTTATTATTACTAAGCGGACAATTAACATGCAATATTGTCTGTAGTTATACATAAGAGCAAGTATAGATAAAAAAAGTACATAGCGGAAAAAAAATAAATATAGAGTAAAAATTATTAAATAAACGCCATTTTTAAATGAAATAAAATAGGGAAGAAAAACATAACATGAAAAAAGACTAAAGATAAGAACGAATTAACTATCAGTTCCATTTTTTAAATAAATTTTTTCAAAAGTAAAATAAAATAAAATAAGAATTGAATATTAACGCCATCTTTTAAATGCATCTTTCTAAAAATATTTAAGAAATGGCGCTGATTCTCAATTCTTATTCTACTTTATCTTGTCTTTGAAGAAATGTCTGATATTTAAAAGATGGCACTAGTGGTTAATTTTTATTCTATTTCTATTTCTATCCTTTTTTCTATGATTATATTTTTCTCTTTGTCTATTTTGTTTTATTTGCGACACTCTAGAGATGGCGTTGATTTAGTAATTTTTACTCTATCTCTTTTTTGTACATTTTGATTTTATTTATATTTGCAAAATATATATTCTCATGACGCCAATATCTTATTAATTATATTCATAGTAGAATATAATTTAATACGTATAAAGCCTTTTAATGAATTTTATGAAAGAATATACTAAAGAATTTATTTTTAAAATGTTAATTGATTCTAAATTCTTGACTCTGCCAACTTTAGTGATTAAATATAATTTCTGCACTCACCACTTTATTTTAAGTCGTAAACTATAGAGGGCACACGAAGCATTCTAATTTTTTACTCGATTGATATTTCAGAACATTGAATACAAGTTGAGATATAAGATGTAAGTTTTGTCATTTATTTATTATATTTCTTATCAATGATAATCTTTATGTAATTTTATGTTTTATAATTTTCCTTATATTATTATTGTATTATTTTTTATTATTTCTGCATTAGATTAATAATATTGCAAAAAATACGGAAAAAAATTACATGTCATGTGTATATCTTCTGTACAACCTCCTTTTGCTAAAAAATAGATAGAAATAAAAAGTGCTCTATTTCAAATTTAAATTATATTTTACAGTCTCTCAAGTTTATAGTTCATCTTATAGTTTATATTTCATCTGTAAATTTATTCTGTAATATACACTCATATATTTCTGATATAAAAGCAATAATTACATAATTTTACATCCATATTTTTCAATTGCTTGGTATTAATTTAATCTAATTCTTGGTATAATCTAATTCTAGATTAAATCCACGACTAAATCGATAGTATAATATACTAAAATGATAATGAAACTTGATAAAGCTTAATAAAGTACTCACATGGTATCTATACTTTTGTTTTTGTAGAATATATAATTCTATGTACTTCTATATATTTTTTTATAAAACATTTAATTCAATATTATAACAATATATTTACATATTAAATAAAGAAAAAATTATTGAAATATAATTTATAATTTTTCAATTCAAATAAAAAAATTAAATAATATTATTAAATTTATAATTATTATTTATTATTTTTGAATAAATTATTTATTATATATTTCATAATAATTATTGTTATTAAAATCGCAAAAATAATAATAATAATGCTTTGTATGAATTTTTGTAAACAAAAAACACGTATAATGTTTAATTAATATATATATTATTTTTTTAATTATTATATTTATTTAAATATATTTGAATTCTTAAATAATCCATAAACGTTGCTTTTAATATTGTGATAACAAGCTTATCTTTAAATTTGTTATATAAAATATGTATTGTATAGAATTTGCTATAGTAATCTATATATATCTATATATATCTTGTATATAAATCTTTAATCAATACATGGAAATTTTGAATAGTAAAGTTTTAAAATCACAATTATTAATGATATTTATTTATTTATTAAGTAATAATTTTATAATTTTTTTTCAGTATCTACTTTTTGATATGTAATTTATTTTAATTTAAAAATATTTTATAATAAAATATAATTATACATCAATTCTTACATTAAATTATGTATAAACAGAATAATATATATATATATATATATATATATTATGTATAAACAGAAGTATAATAGAATTTTTTATTGAAAATATTATTTGAAAATAAAATTTTGTAATAAAATTCAATTGAAAATAATATTTAACAATTTTTTTTAATACATCATACCAAAAAATTAAATAAATTCATATTTTATAATAAATATTTAATAAATTTTATTAAATATTACTATATTACATTATTTAAGTAAAAAAAATATTAAATATTAACAGCATTATAGATTGGGAAATAACGTATCATATCTAATTTAGATATAAAAGGAAGTTAATTTCGATCAATTTTTGCATTGTCATTCAGATATTACTGAATTGCTATTATTGATTTGCTAAAAATACAGATTTTTATGAAATACAAATCTGTATTTAAACATAATAATATTTCGAAAGGAATTAACAATGCATTTATAATTTATTTGAAAATGTCATTGTTAGAGGAAATATGATATCATTTGAATGTTATTGCTTTTTATAAATGAAATCATCTGGTATATTTATACATTATGTCATTTTTAAAGTAAAAAATAATAGTTTATAAAAATGAAATTATTTTTTTTATTTTTTATTATTTTACATTACAAATATTTTATATAGTTAGTCTAAGAGAATAATAAAAACTAATATAAATGTATTAATCGATTTCTTTGAGACAGTATTCTATGTACTATAATATATAATAGCTAAGGTTACTTGTTTATAAGAATATTACTGAGAAAGCTTTCTAATACTATTCATTCCATGAATGTGATCAATGTTTTATAATGTTTCAAAATTATAAAAATATAAAATATATCTTTATATATCTTTAAATAAAATATTTTAATTTAAAAAATTTTTTTTATAATTTACAAAATATTAAATTAATTATTTATTGCGTAAATATTATTCTATAATGTCGAAATATATGTAATATCTTATCATTAATAAAAAAAATTATTATTTAATGCTATTGTGTCGCAATAAGATATAAGTGTTTAACAAAATAAAAAATATGAAAAATATATTTAATTGCGTAATATTTTGCAATTTTATGTATATATATCTATAACTTTAAAAAATGAATATACATACATGAAAACAAATATCCTTCGAATGTGCACTATGTCATTATGATATAGTAATTAGGAAATACAGTACAATCTAAGCATTCGGAAATGTTCGAAAATGGATCTTTGAAAGTTTTTCGATGAACCGCGAATAAAATAAATACGTATGTCTAGTATACACCTCACTTTACCTTCGCCATACTTGTATCGAGTGACATCATTCTATGGAACCCAAATTTAAGAAAGAGAAAGAAAGTAAACGTGAAGGAGAACACGTTCACTACGTGAAACGTAAGTCAGAGAAGGAAGAATAGAACTACTGAGGATTCAGAGCACAGCGCTCAGTCGTTAACGAAGCATCGAAATTGTTGGTTCGGTAGTACTTGTGGACAAGCTTAGAACGTAATTCCTAGAATAAATAAAAATGGTTTACCAAATTAAGAATGCCGTAAGTAATTAATAATATATTTATTATAAAGTTTCATTGTATTTATAAATAAAAAAAATATGCGTACATATTTGATTCATATATGTTGAATAATCATATTAATTTTTTAAATAAAAAAAGAGTTAAAATTATATTTTTTGTTTAAAATAGAATTTATTTAAATTTATTATATTTTTTACGAAATAATTGACCTTGAAATAATCGATTTCATCTTGCTTAATTTAGTAACGAAATTTTCTCATAATGTGACGAAAAAATTTCGATCCGAAGCATGAACTATTGCATGAAGTACTTGCAATCGTAGAATTGTTTCGATATTCATTTATTTATTTTAAATATATAAAATACACATATGTGATAAATATTTTCGAACATAGTGTTCATTTAATATTACATTAATCACAATTCCACATAATATAGTTTGTAATATTGAATTCATTATATCTATAAGGTATGCGATTTAAGCATGCTTCCATGATAGATAAATTTTATGAGCGGGACAATTTAATATGACAATAATTTGTTTATTAATTTTAAATTATTTAATTGATTTTTATAAATTATTTCATATCGAATTATATTAAATAAATATTACTTTTTTTATTAATTTTTATATTTTTGAGAAAAATTTATAATAAGTTTAAAAAATCATGAATTAATAAAAAATATATATTTTTAAATTTTTCTTATTCTAAATAATTTAGTTTATATTTTTATAATTTTAATAATATATACTTTTATTATAAAATATCTGTTTTTTTACTTTACTAATATCAAATAAATGATAACCAGAAGTAGATAATTATATTTAGGACAAATATAAAACTGATATAAAATCATTATATAACAATATAATTTATTATATTTAATTACTTTCATCAGGTAATAAAACATACTAAAACATAATTTTATTTCAAAATTTAATCAATATTTAATATTTATATTTACATGAATATTATACAATTAATAATATTAGTTAATATTATATATTATTAATGTATAATATATAATGTATAATATAATGTATAAATAATATTATACATTAATAATATTAGTATTAATATTTATTTATATTATTTTTACAGAGTGATTTAAAAAATCAGCTTGAAAAAGCTGGAGACCAATTGGTTGTAATTGATTTCTTTGCTATGTGGTGTGGTCCTTGTAAAATGATTGGACCTAAAGTAGAAGAGTTATCAATGGTTAAATATTATTTTATTTTACATAAAAAAGATTTCTATTAAATAATTTTTTATAATAATTTTTATTAAATTTCTATTAAATAATTTTTTATCTTTTTATAATAGGAAATGGAAGATGTTATTTTTTTGAAAGTTGATGTAGATGAATGCGAAGATATTGCTGGTGAATATGAAATTACCAGTATGCCTACCTTTGTTTTTATCAAAAATAACAAAGTGGTATGTATCATTTTAAATTAATATAAATTTCATACAAGTAAAAAAAGTAATTAAAAATTAATAATTCAAATATTCTATGTTTTAGCTGGAAAACTTTTCTGGTGCTAATTATGATAAACTTAAAAGCACAATTCAGAAGCACAAATAAATAAATAATTTTAATAATAAAAATATTTTTAAACAGAATTATCTATTAATTAATATTAATCAACAAAAATGATTAGCAGAAACTTCTTATACTCTTATACTCTTACCTCTCTTATTAAAAAATAAAGCCATTTATTATTTGCAAAATAAAGGTAAAAAGATACATAAATTTGTGTTAATACATTGTCAATTTTATTATACATATTTTGTTTGCAAAATAAAGTATAATCAGCTTATAAAAATATGCATCAACATTTTTTATCTTATTATTTAATAATGTAAAAAATTAATTACTAAATTTATTTATATAATTGAATATAATTAGTACATTATTAAATATAACACTATTGATATTTAATATACATTTATACAATTGCATTGTTTTCCGATTGTTTATGTATTTTTACTAATAATGAACATATTCCAGTACCAGATTTGCAAGGTTGACCTAACATTAATCGACTAGAAGGAGATTCCAAATTATCTCGTTTTCCTATAAAAAATAAAAATAAATATTAAATATGTAATTTTCTAATCAATAAATAATTTCAACAATTTATTTTCTTTTTTACCTTGTAAAGCTGCATTTTTTAAGAAATTAAGTGAACTTTCAAAACTCATTTGTTGTAAAGGAGATGCTGATTCTTCCATTCCTTTACGACTAAGAGGTTGAAATCTACCATCAAAAGTCATATAATCTGCAATTAAAGACAGATGTCTAGAATCAACTGTAATTCCATACATCTTGAATACATCTCTCACTTCTTTTATAATAACTCTGTTAGCAGCTTCAATACCATATGTTTGAGAAATACTATAAATATCATTAGAATATAATTGATTCAAATTTAAAGATTTATCATATTTAAACATTTCCTATATTAAAAAAATATATATAAGTAAAAATAATAAATAATACAAAATTATGATCAATATAAAAATTTTTTACTTACTATAATATTAATACCATCAGTTTTAAGAATTGTTTCTCCATTATTATTTTGAAATGTAAAAGCACGTTTTATACAAGGTACTTCCCATAAAATAACTCTATTTGCAACATTTTTAATTATTGTTGGTAAGTCTAATTTTAACATTTTAAGAGGTAACTGAAAAATTATTATTATTATAAGTATTAATATAATTATTTATATTATAATTTAAGAAAATATATATTAGATTAAATTTAAATAATTATAAATTTAAATATATATAAATATGTAGTTTCTTATTTATTACCCAAAATGTTAATTTACACCATGTAAATTTTTTCTCATCATAATCATATTCTAATGCATTAACATACATATTTTTAATATTTTTTTTTCTATGTATATTATATATTTCATTTGTAATATATTCTGATTTCTCATTCTCTATGTCATCATCATCTTCATCTTCATTTTGTTCTTGGACTTCAATTCTTAACTTTTCTGTTTCGTTTTCTATAATATCATCTTCTTTTTCATTTATGTCTTCCATTTCCTCTTCTTCTGGATCTTCATATTCTTGATTTTCTCTATGACGTGAAATTGTTCGTATTAAAGTTGCATCTGCATCCTCTGCTGCTGCTTCTTCATCTGAAGATTCATGCATTTCTCCTAAATTTGTTTGTGGTTTCAATATAGAATCTGTTTCTTGATCAGGTTCTATTTGATCTAATAAAACATCATCTTCATATATAGATTTTTTTTCCTCTTCAACATGTAATAAAGCACCTGTTATTTTAGCAACTTTTTTAATTTCTTTAAATATTTCTCTGAAAAAAACTTCTTCAGTTTTTTTTAATATCTCATGTGGTTGAACACAAAATTCTCCTTTATAAGATTTATGTGGAAGATAATTAAGAGTTATACTATATACTAATTGTCTATTAGGCCATTGCTCCATTTTTCTATTAACAATAATATTATCTAAAACATTTGATAAAATACATTTAGTCAATTTTAATTTTAATTTATTTGATCGTTTTATTACATTTTTTAAATCTTTTCGAAATGGTATTTCCATGCTAGGTGTTTTAATATTTTTCGATGCCATCATTAATATTTCTCGTAATCTAGGTATACCTAAAGTAACATTCATTTCTCCACGACCGGCGAAATGAAAAGTATTCAAAGTCATTTGTGTTGATGGCTCTCCTACTGATTGTGCTGCTAATAAACCTACTGGTTCACCAGGTGGACAAACAACTTTCATTACTTTCATAGATAAAAGATCTCTTAAATCTTTTTTCTTTATAATAAAATTTTTAGATTTATTAGTTAAATATTCATCTATTAAATTTTCTAATCGTTCAGAAAGTACACCAAAATCTATATCTTGCCTATATTTTGACATTACTGGATCAGGACATCTAATACATTCATTATATATCCATTTTTTATCTTCTTCAGTGGTTCTTATCCATTTTCTCATATATGAAACAGCAGCTTTGCTTCTTCCACTTTGTTTATCGATTTCTTTATACTTTGAACTCTTAATATTCATATTTTCCATTGAAAATCTTGTAAATGGACTAATTCTTTTCTTTTGTAATATATTTCCGTTTTTACTTTCCCATTTTTTAATTTTTTTCACCAATTTTAAAATTTTATCTGTATCTGAGTCTTCTTTTAATTTTTCTATCATTTCTTCATTTATAATCGCATTTTTATTATCTATCAAAAAATTTAATTGTTCCTTTTTTAAAAATCGTGAACCCGGTATATCTAGTCCATCTTCTCCATAATAAATCTGTACTAAACTACCATCTGAATCTCGTACTGTTGAATCATAATTAATAACTAATCCTTCAAGATGTTTAATAAGACATCTTTGTAAATATCCTGATCTACTAGTTTTTACAGCAGTATCAATGAGACCTTCACGACCAGCCATGCAATGGAAAAAAAATTCTTGAGGTTTAATTCCTGTCATAAATCTACCATCAATAAAACCACCTGCTCTTGGTGTTGGATCATATGCAGGAAAACTTGGAAGACTTTTTCCACTGATCATTAAAGGTGGTCTTTTCCCTTCTAATTCAATTTGTCCAAGTAAACAAGATATTTGCATAGTATTTACAGTGGAACCTTTTGCACCAGATTGAACCATTAATTGTAAATTATTATCTGGAAATTTTTTCAAAAGACCAGCTGGTAAACATATTTTATTTATATTATTAGTATAAATATCTAATGTACTTTTATATTTTCGATCGACTTGAGCGCGAAATTTAGGATCATTCCAATAAGATTCTTCCATTTTAGATGTAACTATATCCATTGGTGTATCATTAGGTAATTCCAACACAGATTTTTGAATATTTTCACCAATTTTTCTACAGTTAAAAATAATTTCTTTGCGTTTTTTATCTGCTTTTTTTAATAATAAAATATCTTCAATGCCAAGTGTAAATCCATTTCTTTGTAAAGCTGCTTGAAACAATTTACCAAAAGCACTTAATAATTTTGCAGAACATGTTCCTCCATATAATTCAAAAATGCAATGTACAAGACCAAATGGAGTTGCACCATAATGTGTTTTATCAAGTACACCACACAATAGTTCTCCATTTCGTATTATTACCTCAGCTTCTGACATTGTATTGGGATTTGAAAATTCACTACCACATTTCCAATGTCTTGTTTTTTCAATTTGCCATTGTTTTACATTGATCTTGGCATTTGCTGCTAAATTAATACGGGCTTGATTTGGTGGAATAATATTAATGATAACAGTTGATATAATTTGTTTACCAGACCATAAAGCTATTGGTTTTATAATACTAGGAGGAAGAAGAATTATATTATCTTGTATTGTAGATAAAGCAGCATAAACTAATTGCATATAATCTTCGCGTGAAAAAAATGTTCCTCTTACTGTTAAGCGGACACCAGAAATTATATGATCTTGAATAAGGCCACTTAATGGAGTACCATCTTTAGGTACAAGATATTGATTAGATACATTTGCTATATTGTAACCTTCACTTCTGGCTAGTTCATTTTGAGGATGATGAGCATTGATCTCATCACCATCAAAATCTGCATTATAACTTTTACAATTAGCATAATGTAAACGTAAAGTTTTTTCCCCTTTTAAAATACGTGCTTTGTGAGCCATAATACTAGGTTTATGCAAAGTTGGTTGACGATTTAATAACAGAATATCTCCATTTTGTAAATGTCTATGTACAATTTTAATGCCTTTAAAAAATTTGTTTGCTTTATCACTTGTTGTTAAAAGACGTTTTGCAATAGCTTCTCTTTGAATAGCATCTGAAATAGAAATACGTTGTATACTTCCATCTTCATTTTCAATCATTACTGCTCCAGGATGAATATTAGGGCCATTCAAAACTAATTGTCTTAATTGTACAACATTCCAAGGTGTAACTGGTGTTGGATATGTTAGTTTCAATGCAAAAGCTTCAGGAATACCAATTTCATCTATGTTCAAATTAGGATCTGGAGTAATAACTGATCGAGCAGCAAAATTAACTCTTTTACCCATCATATGCATTCTAATAATTCCCTCTTTTTTTTCTATAACTTGTTTAAGTCCCTGACAATTTGCAGAATCTGCAGTTCTATTCATATCACGATCCATTAAATGATCTACATTTATTTGCAAATTTTGCCAAGCATTATGCAATTTTTCAATTGCGGTATTACCTTTTATATGATCATAAACAATTTTTCCTTCTTCTGGTAATTGTTCTGTATCACCATCTTGAATTGTTTGAATGATATTTCGAAGTACAAGACAATCTTGAATGATACTCTTATAAACTTGAGATTGGGGATGTTCTATCATTTGTCCATTAATAAAATTAACTGGTCTTACTATAGGTGGTAGAACTGGTATTACTTCAAAAAAAAATATATCAGTTGGATATTCAATATCTACCATTCCAAAGCAAGGTATAATAACCTTTAAAAAATTTTTTTCATTTTGCCAAAGTTTTCTAAGATAATCTTTAGATTGATCAGGCATTATCATTATAGTATCCAATTTATGTATTACACCACGTGATTGTATTGTTTCATTGGATAGATTAGATGCTTTAGTTGTCATTATTTTATTTTTTAATGTTGTGATTTTTGATATAGGTTCTTCACAATATACACAAATTTTTGGTGTTGTATATTGTTTAAGAACATTTTCAACACAAGTATGCCATTGTGTATTAATATTTTTGGTATTTATGTCAGTTTCATTGTACTGTACAAAAGACTGATTAAATCTTTGCTTATTAAGAAGATTTTCAATGTAATTATCAATAACATTTTGAACAGATTGTATATCAACATTATATGGATTATCTGAGTTAAAGACAACAATCATTACTTCTTGTTCTAAACTTTCAAGATCACTGAGATATCCTTGTTGAAGTAATTTCAATTTTGCAGAGAGTAATAATTTTACATAAGATGGAATTTGTAAATTGAAACAATTTAAACATGTTAATTTAATTAACATACATAATCCTTTATGAAATAATGGATTTATAACTGGCATAGGTAATTCTATATGTCCAAAATGACCTGGACATTTGAATACATTGCATCCACATGTTCCACATGGATCTGAACTTTCTGAAAGAGGACCTAAATTAACAAAAATAAATATATATTAATGTATTAATTCTTTCTTTTTTATTTTATATATATATAACATATATATAATATTTATTGAATTATTTATTGAATATTTATTGAATTACCTAATGCTGGATCATATAAACCACCTTTTAATGGATGTCCCAAAATATTAAATGATAAAGGTGTTCTTATTTTAGCAACACTTAAGTTTCTTATATCATTTGCAGTAAACATAGAAAACATTAAGCATTTTGGATCTAAATGTTTTGGAGTTAAACGTGGAGTATGATATTTATGCTGTACCATTTTGATAAATGTATTTTTATATTTTTTTTTCTAAAACACAAATCTTTTTAATTTTTCTTTAAATTTCATAGAAATTTCATTAATTTTTTTTATTAAAAAAGAGATTTTATATTTCGCGTACAATAATTTTTCTTAAAAAAGATGATTTAATAATCTATCTATTTTTCATTTTTTTATATTTTTTTATTTTTTTAATTATATTAATATTGAATATTTTTTAAAAAAGTTCACTCAATGTAATTATTTATAAATTATTTATAAATAAGTTATAGGTTATAAAATTTTTGTCACATGGTCATCAATTCGCAATAGTTAAATATATGTACAATTGTCAAAAAAATTCCCTACATAAATAAAAAATGAGTTGCATATATCAATGCGACTCGAAAACACTATGCGAGAAATAATGATATTAATATCTTTACAAATTACAGGTTTACAAATTATTTACAGTATAACACAGTATATACTAATATAAAAGTATCGTGTTGTTACATTATCTGTTATATCTCATAATTATTAATCAAATCCAAGTCCTCATTAATAATTTCAATTTATTCATCCCTTGTTATTTTTTTCTTTATTATGTAAAAATACATATATATTTATATATGTATCGTTATATTCTATAAAATTGTTTTTCCTGTTTCTAACATAAAAAATATATTGAAACATTTATTTGACTAATTCTCGATTCTCGACTAATTAAAAATCGATACATATATCGATATTTTAACTATCGTTTATAAAAGCAATCTAAACTATTGTATGTATATGAGTTTATTTGGAACATCGATGAAATAACGAGTGAATTTCAATAAAAAAAAATTTTATATAAAATTATATATTAAAATCTTTAGAAAATCAATTTAATTCTTATAATGCAATTATAAATATAAATCTTTTATACTACATAAATAACTGTGATATATAAAAAAGCATTTATTAATATAAATATGTATGTTTATTTTTATAATTATATTAATATTATCTAATTTTATAATTTTACAAAAATACAAAAAATATTATTAAGTGAACAAAAGACAAAAATTTCTAAGTAATATATATTTTCTGTTGCATTGCAAATAGGTTAACTCCACGATTTGAAATAAGTCAAACTGATACAGAAGTTGCAATAACTATTCATGCTCCATATGCCAATATTAAAGATACAGAAGTTTATGTTGATGCAACAGATTTTAGATTTTATTCCACACCATATTATTTAAGGTTAGTATTAATGTTTAATAATTATATTTATTTTTTAATAAAATAATTTTTTTCAGGTTAAAATTACCAGGTGAAATAGAAGAAAATGATTCATCATTTGGTTCATATGATTGTGAGAAAGGAGATTTTACCTTAAAATTTACAAAAGTAGTAAAAGGAGAATATTTTGAAAATTTAGATATGATAAGTACATTGTTAGCTCCACCAAAGAAGAAAGGTACAATTCTACCTAATATTGAAGTAATTGGAAATCCATCAGCAAATTCTGAAGATATTAATGATATATCAAATGAACCTGATTTATCAAATGATGAAAACATTAATGGAGATGAATGGTATATGCATCAAAATAATGTACAAACTGTATCTCTTTTGCCAACTTCTCCTAAATATGGATTTGCAAATAAAATATCTGGAGCATTAGCTGCTTTTGAGGTAATAATAATAAGAATTAAATATATATATATATATTTATTTATTTATTTATTTATTTTTTTTAATTTTAGTCAGCATGGATTAAAGAAATAATAGATCTTCCAATGCCAGATACAACACCTCAATCTGAGAGAAAAAAATTACGAGAAAAACGTGAAATTTCAGATTTTAATGAAGAACATTATTTGGCAGATCTTATGCAACCAGATTGTATAGAACCATATATCTCATTTATTACAGAATGGGATACTTTAAAAAAAGAGAATGTTTCTTTCAATGAAACTGAAGTAGATCTATTAAAAGAACTTCCAAATAAAGAATATTTATTAAATAATGAAGAAACACATAAATTGCTTTTAAGTTTAGTGGATATTTTATTTGCTAGCTGTTACAATCATAGAACAACATTGGGTGAAAATACTGTTGAAAGTAGTTGGACTATTAATAAATTAAGTTCTACTTTATCTTGGTTTGATGTATGTAAAATTTAAAAAAAAAATCTTAATTTCTTTATATAGATTATTTTATATATCCATATTTTTAGGATTTTTCTGATTCAGAAGAAGTTATAAAAACTTGTTTTAGAAGATCTATATGTTATCCACTTTTTAGAAATTGGAAACTATCTATAAAAATTTTTGAAGATATAAAAAAAGTAATTAAGTTAGGTAAGTAAAAAAATAAATATAGATTTATATAAGAATATAGATTATGTAAATTATATTTTCTTTTTTATGTCTAATTTTGTATCATTAAATTAAATTTGTAGGTAAAAAATATATCATAAAATGTTTTTGTGAAATACATAATTTATTTAACAATTCATGTGAACCACGATATATATTAAATCAACTCTATATAAAAGATTACCTAATTTGGTTACAACAAATTAATGAATCTTTGATAGAATCATTAGAGTCTCTTATTATATTTTTACCTTCTAAAGAAGATATGCAACTTGATTTAGCAGAATTAGAACAAGCAGCTTATTCTGTCCAAGAAGAAGATCTTATTATAGAAAATTCAATTCATGAAGTAGTGGACCAAATGGATGAATTAACAGTTAATGACAATAACGAAGATAAGTAAGTGTAATATACAAAAATATCTTATAACTTTTATAAAATTTAAGGTTTTATTGAAAAATTTTATATGTTTCTATGTTATATGATTTTATTTTAAAGGCCAAAGACTATATACTACATTAAAGACAAACATTCTTTAAAGTATTTGTAAGTATTTTATTCGAATTGCTTTGAATATTGATGATTTTATTCCCTAATAAAGCTTTTTCATTTAAATCTTTCAATAAATGATATAAATATTTGTATATATTATATACATTTTTATCCGAAATATGCTAATGTAATACACTAATTAAAATGCACTTTCCTTTGGTAAATCACATAAATATGTTCAATAAATGTTGAACTGTTAACTTATCATCAATGATATGTAGCAGTAACAAATTGTCATATTTGCACATTGCGCATGGATGATATGCACAGTAAAAAATATTTGAAATTTACTAATTTTTCTTTTTTTTAATAATGAATATGTAAATTATGTTTTATATAGATTATCGAGTTCAAGCGACAGCAGCGATACCGATTCTGAAACCGATTCAGAAAGTAGCACTTCGAGTACCACTACCACAAGCAATAGTAATAGTTTAGATTCAGACGATGTAAGTGAATCAGAAGAAATTGTAAATGAGTGTACTTAACAGTACCATGTAAAATATTATCATATGTCTATCTTAAAAGATCTGTTACAAAAATCTTTGTAAAAATAATGTTTTTGAATATTTTTATTTTACTTATAATATATAAGTAAAATTTAAAAATTTTATAATTCTGTATCTTTTATGTCTTCGTAAAAATATTTATATGGAAAATTCTTTATAAGATATAAATAAGACTTCGTTTCGTCTCTATCTTATAATTATTATGTAATTATCTGTATAGACATGTACATACTATTTATGCAGTATTCGTGTAAATGTAATTGACTTATTAAAGAATATAATAAATCCATGTTAATAATTTATTATAATGTTCGATTAATCTTCGTTGTATAAAATCATCTAAATCATCGTTATTTTTAATACTCATATTTGAATCAATTATATTGCTTGGTCTTAATAAGGTGCTTTCATTATCAAAAGTATTATTAACATTGTTTTCTGTATCCTCTGCCTAGAATATTTTTAAAAAACTTATTAATTGTAAATGAAAATTATCAATAAAAAGTAATTAAATTAAATTAAATTTTCAAGTTACCGTAACATAATCATAATCTGTAAATTCAATATTTTCATTTTTATTATTGAATTCATCGTCGTCAATAGTTTGCCAATAATCTGCAATTTCTCCATATACTCCTGGACTTTCATTTACGTTACTTACGTATTCAGCTAATTTTTTATCATCTAACATCATTGAATCTGACGTTTTCAATACTGTTGGCTTATCGTTTTTAAAATTAAAAAAAGTCTAATGTGTCATTAGAAAAAATTTATTATATATATATATATCTTATTATCCATACTGTACCTTTTGATTAGAAGTCTTACTGTTAAAATGATCATGATAATCAGGACTTTCTGTTTTCAAAATTAAATGTGTATATTTTTTAAATGTTCCATTTTCTTCATGCAAATGCGGAGAGTACAATATGATACGTAAAGGTAAACTTTCGTCTTTTTGAATTTGTAACTCTTCGTACTTAGTACTTTTGTTTGCTATTTAGTGAAAAATAAATATTTGTTAAAAAAAAATAAATTATATATATTCGTATATTTTAATATGCAAAAAATATTTTTTAATCAATATATTAATATTTGATATTTAATGAAATACCTTCTTGTTTTTCTATTTTTGTATCTCTTAATATATTTTCCGATTCAATTTGATGTTCTTCAAGATGTCTTGATAAATCAGTATTTAAATCGTTCGTTGTGGGATACGAATGATTATTCCCATTTATATGTTTATTTGAAAAATTGCAATCTTGTGTTTCTTTATAGGCTTCTGTCGTTTCGAAGTTCGATGTTATATGTGTAGTTGATATCTGAGTTTGTTTTTGTTCATACGATACTTCAGAAGTTATTTTAATATTCTTATCTATTAAAAAATTGTTTTTTGCTACATTGTCATTTTTTTTCATATTTTCTGAAGTTTCTGTCGTTTGAATTACTGGAACTTTAGTTGTAATATCGTAAGTTGTAATTTTATAATTATTTACATTGAAAGGAATGACAGTGCTCGTGGATTTATCATTTTCAATTCTTGTTGATTCTTCGATAGACATAGTTACGTCAGTAAATATTTCTGGTCGTACATCAAGATTTTTATTTTTTTTTTTTTTTTCTGAATTTATAGTTTTTAAAAGATAATCTCTGTAATCTATCGATTCGCGTATTATTGATGATTGTTCCTATCATCAGCAAACAAATATAAGATTTTCTTAAATATATTTACATATTTCTTTTTATATACAATTAAATTAAAAATATGTATATACATTATAGAAATAAATATATTTAAATTATCTACTTACATAACAAGGACCACATGGATCATCTTTATATGTAGAAAGTATGGCTGCTTTAACATAAGGAAAGTATAGTATACTCCAAGGTACAATAATCTGATAAGTTATTTTTCCGCAACTGTGATAACAATAATTCATATTTTAATAAAACTATAAATATCATATAAATATATGTAAAGTATATAATTATTTTATAAGAGAAAAAATTTCTTAGTTTTTAAATATATATATAAAACACATATATAAAATTCGTATAAATTTATTTGTAGATTAATTATATTTCACGATTCGATACAATTTGAATTAAACGATTAAATGCTCACCGATCAATAATTATTACTTCATCTTTCGAAGCACGAAAACTTTTCCAAATACCCAATTCGAAAGTATCTTGAAGAAAAATAATGCCTTTCTTTTCTTTTGCAACATCACTAAATATCATTTTATCCAAGCTTAAAAAGTGTTCGGATTCCTGTATATTTTTAGATATTTCCAACCACGCTTTTATCTCCATACTATTTTCTGTGTCATCTTCCGGCAAATCTGACGGCCGCGCAACCATGAAGAGCAAAATATTTGAAAATCCAGACTTTTCTAACTGCTTCTTTAATAATTCCAACCTTGTATCAAATGATATCATATCAAAAAATATTATTTTCTATTCCAATATTAAATTATTTTTTATTTGTTTTATTTTAATTTTTAATTACTTCTCTATCCCTCTTTGTTTTTCTTATAAATATTTAAAGTATTTGATTTAATAGAAACATAAAAAATAAAAAAATAAAAATAATAAAAGTTATTAGATTAAAATTTGATGAGTAAATATTAATAAGTAGCATTATGTTCCACATTAGAATGTATTATTTAATTGTTATTAAATGTACCAATGAAAAATATTGATCATTATTTTAACGACTTACATGACGGCTTGTCTATAACTGTAATTCCACGAGGGATCCAAAAACGCGAACACATTAACGTGCTCCAATTGATCTTTTCGTAAATTCGTGGCACGGCATTGCTCGATATATCCTCGATTCTCTTGGGATTCCTTCGATTGTCGGAAATGACGAAAAACATCGAGCAATCGCGGCATCCTTTCGTAATCTTTCCCATAAGTTTCGCAATTTCCAATTATTATCATCATCGCTATTATCATCGTTGTTGTTATCGTAATTACAATCGAAATCCACATAATTCGTTCACTTTCTCCGAATCGTTGGATCAAAAATCAATTGGAGAAATGATCGTTCTATCAGCCGCTAAATATAAAATGTTTGCATGAGCAACAAAATTGAAATATCGATAATTATTTCGTAACACTTCAAAATCCGTGTAAACAACATAAAATTGTTAACCGGTCGTGAAACTTGGCACGTCACGCCGATTTTTGGAAGATGTTTATTATCTGAGTGTGGGGGCCGATAAATCGTGAAAAATCGTGACAATTAAGTTGTGAAAATACCGAGAATTCTAAATCATTGTGCGATCATTGACGGTCGATGTGTGCGCGTGGCTTCTCGCGATATTATTAGCCAGAAAAATTAATTTACGTAGCATTGATGCGATATGTATGCGGGTCACACGGAAACTGTAAGCCTTTTTCTGACCTCACATGCTGCTGCCGCGTACCACGGTTCAACATTTCTCCTACACGTGACATAAACATGACACCCTTCCTCAAACATTATCATAGAGACACATGGAGACTGATTTGTATAAAAAAACAGGCTGAAAATTTTATTTAATATTTAAATATACAATGAATACTTTTTACCATAAAAACATTTGTCCACCTCTGTATTTATTACAATAGTTATTAATTAGTTATTATATATTGTATTGTATAATATATTGTATCAAAATGAATTATTGAATTTGATTAAAAAAATGCTTTATATTTTTAATTAATATATTCTATCTTGTATCCTATATATTGTATGCTATATTAATAATTTCTTCTGTAAGAGATTATCTTTTCTATTTTTTTGATGTATCAATTATTTGTTAAAAGGAAAATTATTAAAATGACCAATGTTAAGAAATGTTTAATAAATGTTAATAAGTGCTTAAAATACATTATGATTTATAATTATTCACAAAGCAGAGGAAGTTTTGTGTCGAATTTATAAAATTGCAATCAATAGCATTCACAGTATTCAGTTTAATTCACTATCGTGATCTATTTTCTAATTTTTTCATTATTTAATATTTTCAATGTGAAACTGGTATATGAAGCAATTCAATTGAATTTGTTAATAAATCAGTCGAGATCGGTAGATATGAGAGTGTGAACACGTGTGCATAGTACAACTTGAACAGAGAGTCCCTTGTTCTCAACTTTTCAAAGCTCGGACACGATTTAGACAGTTTACACGATATTCCTCGAAGCAGTAACAGTACAGTTCAAAGTACCGACAGTCGATCTTTCGATCTTTTCATACAGTGTGTTTTAATAATAAAATTATTAATAAAAAACAAAATAAAATAGTAATTTTTTATTGTGTTTCGTAAAATTTTTTGTATTTGAAACATTTTTACTAGTTGTAAGTCCTGTTACCATTACAATTAATATTTAATACATTAAGAAAAAAATATATTTTTATGATATGTGCAAACGTCGAAGAAAAAGACTCTACAGAAAAATTAAGAGTAAGTTTAAAATATTATTGACATAAAAAAAATTAATATTTTGGAACTGAAGCATATTTGTGAAACATGTCTCGAAAGCATCGGCAAATATAAATCCTACATTACGTGACAAGTTTTATATGAACGTTAATTGCAAACATGATGAGTTTAATCGCGAGAATATATACGCTAATTTGCTTGTTGATATATTTATTGACTACGATTGCATTTTTTGATGGAATTAACCAACTTGATAAGTTGAAAGAAACGTATTTTGAAGCGACTGAAGAGAATGAATGGACATCACTTCTTAGCTTCATTAACAAAAGAAGTGTAGATCGGCATAAATTAAATGCCAGCTTGGAGAATGTTGAGAATAAATTCAGGAAAAAAGCCGACACTTTATCGCGTATTTTAAAAACTCACATCGATCTTTTAAGGAATGAAACTGATGAGGTAATACTTTTTAATAGAACATTAAATTCATAAAACTTTTATCTTTATAAATTGAAAATAATAAATAGATATTTTTATAAATGTAAAATTTTATAAATGAGAATAACAATATATATTTAAAAATAATAAAAATTTGTATAAATAAATTTTGAATGTTTTTGTTATGAATTATATATATAAGTAAAAATTTATTAAATTTTTAATATTATATTAAATATGTACTTGAATATTAATATTTAAACATTTTTCTTCGTGATATTATTATTATATTTTCACACAATAAAGATTATTTGTTATTTAATTTAAAATTTTCCCTAGGTGGAATTAGTGTTTTTGGTCGATTCTTCAGGATCAGTTGGATCAAAGAATTTCCACAGTGAATTAAATTTCGTAAAACATGTTTTATCTGATTTTCCTGTGATTCCTTCTGCAACGAGAATCGCGATCGTGACGTTTGGTGGAAGAAGACACATCAGACGCAATGTCGATCAAATATCTCGCACTAATGAAAATGATAACAAATGTTATTTGTTGAATAAGCAATTAACTAACATTAGTTACACTGGTGGTGGAACATACACGCGTGGCGCGCTTCTAGAAGCTTATGTAAGCGTTTTAAATTTCATTTTTTCTTCAAAATTTAGATTTTACATGAATTATAAAGAAATAATATAATATTATAGTAATAAAAATAAAAAAATATATGAAATAAATATTTATTCATTAAAATGTAATGATATTATTTATACTATTATTTTTATTTAAAAAATAAAAGAAACATAACATAAAAAGAGCTAAATTCAAAATTACATTAAAACAAAATTCAAACTATCACTTTTTTTACATTTTGAAATTTTAATTTGAACTTTTAAATGTTTGATAAAATTATATTAGAGAATTCTCGAGAAAGCCCGATCGAATGCAAAAAAAGCAGTGTTTCTTATAACCGATGGATTTAGCAACGGTGGTGATCCACGACCTGCGGCGAATCTTTTAAAAGGTGCTGGTGCAACGATATTTACTTTTGGAATAAGAACAGGAAACGTCGATGAATTGCATGACATAGCCAGTTCTCCTAAAGACACGTATAGTTATTTTCTCGATAGTTTCATGGAATTCGAGGCATTGATACGACGAGCTTTACATCGTGGTAAGAAGAATCGTATCAAGAATTGTATAAACAATTTAAGCAGATATTTATCGAAATATATTTATAAATCAATAAATAATAAATAAATTTTTATATATATATATAATTGTCAATTCCTTTTAAAGGATTAATTTATTATTTTTTTTTCCATCATAATAAACAAATGACTCGACTGTTTATATAAATGTATTTATTTATGCAAATGAAATAAATTTCGTACTATTTCCGCTGTTACAGATTTAAAAACGGGAAAGTACGTACCAGTGACGTTTCCAGATAATTGTAATCTTTTATGCAGGAATATCAGTGATGTCGGGAACGAAAAGTGTTGCGATAATTTCGCGACTTGCGCCTGCGGTACCGTAACCGGTCATTACGCTTGCATTTGCCCCACAGGCTATTTTGGTTCCGGTTTCAAAGATTCTTGTCATCGTGAGTTTACTCAAAACATTTTTCTATTGACTTTTAATCAATTTTCTATCTTTTTATGTGAAACTCAAAGAAATTTTGTTTAATAATGAATTTATTTTAAGAACTATAAAATCTTATATATTTAATAAAAATACAAATAATAATATTGCAACAATAAACTAATACAATAATTGTATTAAAAATGTATTAAAAATTTTATTATTATTATAAATTTTTTATTATTTATAAAACAAATAAATATTATTTATAAAATTTAATATTATTTTTAAAAAAATTAATAAAATATCAAAATAAATTTGTTTATCTAAGATGAATTACTGTTTTCTGAAGAAACCATTATTAAATCGATTATCTTGAATTCTATTCTAAATAGAATTTACTACTCTGGTTGCGTAACTTATAACTTATAAAATTATCATAAATGCATAATTAATTTTTTTTTTAGCTTGCCCAAATGGTACGTACGCATCTGGAGAAATTTCTGGTGATTTTACGTCAATGTGCATATCGTGCCCTGACGTAAATCACGTGACTATAAAAGTACCTGCAACTTCAGTCGAACATTGTGTTTGTGCTTCCGGATTCACCACAGAAGGAAATAAGTGCGAGGGTAATTATAAAATAAAATCCAATCATTAGGAAATTCATTATTTCATTTATTAATTCTATATTTTACCAAAAGTATCCTATACCCGCACCAAGAGTAGGCATATTTTTGGTTAATGGCGTTACATCCTTAAGAGGATCAGGATACTGTGATATATAAGTTCCATATTTTTCTAATTGGAATTTTGGTTTTATTACAAGCCAACCATACTAAAAGAATATTTTATTTATTGATAGAAAATCAATCATAAATTAAAAATTATGATATTATATTTTAGCAACAAAAGATTAGATAGAGAACATTTTGTTGTTCCTTTTATGACGATGCATAATGAAATAAAAAAAAATGTATTTACAAAATCTGTGTAAATAATTTTGTTCAACAAAGATATTATGTAAATGAATATTAAATATTTAATGTTATTATAATTTTTTCTCTTATTAAGAATTATAATTATTTTAACGAATAATAATTTATTTTCTAGTTCTATTATTATTTCTTTTCTTTCCATCATAAAAAAAAAGACAAGATTTTCTTGGTTACTTATTAATTTTATAATTTAATGAAAATTATATTGAAATATAATTGTTAATACCTCGCCATTTGTAGTAATTGGAACTGGTAGGCATGTTTTTCCCTCTTCTGACACGAATGGTTCTGCAGCGATAATTATCTGCTTTTCTTCGCATAATTTCTCTATTTCTTTCTTTAGTTTTCTATAAAATCGATTATTAATAAGAATTTATTGAATTATTATTTAGAAATTTTATTAAACTATTTTCATGTACGTACAGTTTTTCATCCAATAACCATTCGTATTTCTGATACCATTTCATTCGTAAATGCCTTACTTTTTCTACTTCTTCGGTTAAATTTTTATAACTAGCTACAAAATCATAAGGTTTGTTGCTTCGCGGATCCATCGTTTTCTTTTTATATCTTAAATAAACAATTAAATTCTTTAAAAAGTATAAAAAAATATTTAATTCGTTTGCAATGAAGTTGAAAATGATAAAATTATCGAATACTAAATTGTATTTTAAAAACAAAAACGAAGCAATTAGATTTTATAATATTGATATTCCTTAATATTGCATTAATATTGTAATATACATAATATATTATATCATATTAATTTTTTTTAACAATTTTAATATTTATAAACATTAAAATATATATTAAAAGATTAATTAAAATATCAATGATAAAATTTAATTTTTCTTTTACATTGAGGTAATTAGACCTCATAGAGATATCGCTATTTAATATTTATATAATTCTATGATGTTAAAATTGTACCTGCGTTTAGCTTATATTTTTGTTCTTTGATTTTATCTCTTATTTTTAAAATTTTTATTATTATTCAAATTAATATTTCAAAAATTATTTTATATTTTAAAGATTGATAACTTATCTTTCTTATTCTTTCACAGTTGTAACATGCCCCAAATTGAGACTTCCTGAAAACGGATATTTGGTGAAAGCAAGCGCGTGCGGTAATGTTATCCACGCCGCTTGCGGTATAAGATGCAGAATTGGTTTCTATCTCACAGGTGATAGTATCCGCCTTTGCGGAAAGGATGGTAATTGGTCTGGAAACGAACCGAAATGTTTGCGTGAGTTTTCAAAATTATTTTTCTTTAAATAATTTGTTTATATTAATAATTATTTGTTTATTTACTTAAATAATTATTTGTTACTTGAAAAAAAATAAATATACATTACGTTTGAATAGCCAAGACTTGTCCAGCACTTCGAGTCCCTGCACATGGACGGATACGTTGTCAAAACGATGAAGATCATCACTTGATCAAAGAAGATACGACAACGTATCCAATCGATACACGTTGCCAATTCAAATGTGAAACTGGTTATCAACTTCGCGGAAGTAAAATCCGCAATTGCTTACCTCTGTCTCAATGGGATGGTCTTAAGGCCACATGTAAAGGTATATTCTTGCACAGAAATATAGAGAAAGTAAAATACACAAATAATGTAAATGTTCATGATTCATGTTTCAGAATGTTTGAATTTAAGATTCTTCAAAATTTCAAAATTCACACTCCAATGTTCTTTGAAATTCCTTTGAAAATTTTTCAAGATTTAATAAGATTCAATTTCAAAATTTTTATAGTCTTAACAAACTAAGGTTTCATAATTCTAAAATTATAATTTATCAATATCCAACAATTAAATTAAAAATTTTATATCTCAAATGTTCTATCCTTACTTATATTGTATATATACTTATATTTATGTATATAACTCGTAGCAATAAAATGCGAACCTTTGAAGCAAGTTACAAATGGAAAAATTTTGCCCGAAAATTGTTCTGGTCCAGAAAAGGTTGCATTTGCAACAAATTGTACCATAACATGCAAGAAAGGTTTCGTGCTCGAGGGTCCACATTCTAGATATTGCGGTGGTCGTTCTGGAGTCTGGACACAACGCAGAACTGTTAATCGTTGCGTAGGTAATATAATACATTCATTTATTATCTTAATTTGATTAAATTTTTTTTAAATATTTGTACATACACATTGATTTATGATTACAATTTTTTTTTCTTTTTTCAAGATAAAATACCACCTTCGATAACTTGTCCATCCGACATTATCGTTGAAAATGTCTCAGGGAAGAAATACGCTTATGTAAATTGGACAACGCCAAATGTAACCGATAATGTGGATAAAACACCTACATTATGGAGCAAACCATACATTACTTTTCCCTGGAGAGTAAAAATTGGAATACGTACAGTAGTATACATGGCGCAAGATTCATCCGGAAATAAAGCAAAATGTAAATTTAAAGTTAAAGTTCTTGGTAAGTTGAATATCCTATAAAACAAAATTTCTTTTATGAGCGATTTTTATAAAATCTCAGCAAGATTTCAATTATAATATGAATATTTCTGTAAATATAAGAGTATTATACGTAAATTTTTTCAGATACTGAACCACCAATGATCGAGAATTGCGTAGATCCTCCGATTTTATTTACGGACAATGGAATTGGAATAAATAACGTAAGTTGGGATGAGCCTGGTTTTCACGATAATTCCAAAACACCCGTACAAGTAGAGCAAAATTATCTTCCTGGTGAAAATATGTTTCCAATTGGTGTAACACAAGTGGTGTACAATGCTATTGATAAGTATGAGAATAAAGCATCTTGCGTGTTAAACATTACTATAAAAGGTATTATATTAAATTCAATTATTTTAAATGTATTTTATGTGTAGAAAATTTGATTTGAATAATATTAAAAATTGATGTTATATTTATATTTGTATGTATATAAAAAATTATAGAAAAATAATAAAATAAGAAGAATAATAATTTTCTGTTCTTTCAGATGCCTGCGAAGAAATTCCAAAAGTGTTAAATGGTCATTCAAAATGTCATTCGTCATCGATAAATGAAACCAATGAGTGCTCTATAATTTGCAATGAGGGATATGGATTCGCAACTGAGGAATCGAATCTCAGCGTTGTAGAAGATATATTATTATTAAAATGTAATAGAAGTACATCAAATTGGTTTGAAGATATTCCTGATTGTTCAGGTATATGATTATTCTTTATCATATTAATTTATTTATTCAAAAACTAACTAATATTTTATTTTTTCTTTTTATTTTTTGTGTTATTAGAATCGACAATTCCTAAAACTGTATCCCAAGAAGGAAGTATTATATTAGAAGGAAATGAAACTAATGTTTGCGATAATTTAACAACCCTTCGTGAAGTAAGTACTAATTCTTTATTAGCACAATTATATATTTGATCGTATAAAATATCGGTTTTTATCGTTATTTAAATTAGCTGAGTGAATATATTACTGCCGATTTAAGATCAATCTTACTCGATATTTGTGGAAATGATATTGAATGCAATCTCGTTACGTTTGATCCTGAATGCGAAGGAAATATTCCATCATCGAGTACAGTTTATTCCAATATGTTAAGAAAACGAAGAGGATTTAATTATGACGATATTAACAAAAAATCAAAGCGAGATGCCAAAATGAAAAACAAAACGAAAATGAGAAAGAAAAAAGAGAAAATTGAGATTAAATTCAAATTTTTAGGTAAGTTGTCTTTTAAATAATATATTAATGAAAAGTATCGTTATAAAAGAAATTTTTGATAAAAATTTGAAGCATTTCCGCATTGATAATCTTTGAACTTAATATATCGTTTAATATAGGAAAAATAATCGACGAATATTTGGATAAACCACGAGAAGGTATACAGAAATTGAAGGAAAAACTCGAGTCGTTGTCAAAATCTGGAAAATTAAACTTGTTAAATAATAAAACCAACGAAGAAATTGCGAAACTTGCGTTAAATTTACATGTGATTTTTAAAAATTTTGAAGAAGTTTGTGATCCAGGAAGCGTCTTAAGAAAACACAATTGTGGTGAACATGAATTAAAATTTTCTTCATATTTGAAATTATTGAAATCGTTCTTATCATATTTATTTAAATTTTAGTAAAATGTCCATTGGGTACATTTTTTTCTTCCTCGAATAAACGATGCCAATCATGTTCTTTTGGAGAATATCAAAATTTAACTGGATCTTTAAAATGTAAACGTTGTCCCAAACATACTTCGACAAAAAAGATTCATTCAAAATACTTACGAGATTGTATAAGTAAGTAATTAATTTACTTTCATTTTTTGCAGATATTTTTTCTTCTCATTTGTTACAAAAATTATTTTTCATTAATTCAAATCTATTATAATTTTTTTTATTATATAAATTTATTCACACAAATATTCATATTATTTCCATTTAGATTTATGCAGGCCAGGATTTTATTCTCGAAAGAAACGTTATCTAAATATAGGATTGGCTCTTGAACCTTGCCTTATGTGCGAAATTGGATTTTATCAACCAGAATATGGACAAACACACTGTCTATCATGTCCATCTGATACCACTACCAAAAATCGTGGAACTAAAAGTATAAATGATTGTCTACCGTTTTACAAAATCGAAACTAATATTTGCGACTCAGAATCGTGTTTAAATGGTGGAAAATGTGTACAAGAAGAGGACAGCTTTAGTTGCGAATGTCCTGACTATTATGTTGGTAATTATTTAATTTTGTACATTACTTATTAAAAAATAGTTTAAAATATTATAATTATATATAAAATTGTGAATATTAAATATTAAAATTATTATAGGTTCTAAGTGCGAAACATTTCAAAATCCGTGTGACTCTTGGCCTTGTTTGAACGAAGGTATATGTAACGTGGAAATTTATACAAATAGCACAATATTGTATACTTGTACATGCAAAAATGGATATTCAGGTAGCAATTGCGAGGTAAAGCAATTATTATTTATTAAAAATAAAAATAGTCTGGATAGAAATAAATTAATAGAATCTAAAATATAGCTATACATTGATGAATGTATCATTAATCCTTGCCAAAATAATGGCACATGTATAAGCACAGAAAATGATTACACATGCGAATGTAAGAATGGTTTTGAAGGTATATTTAAAAATTATTTTATATGTGTTAGTAAATAATTAATTTTTAAAAAAACAGAATTTTTTACGAAGAAATGTATTTTTCAGGAGAATTTTGCGAAATTGTTGTCGATTATTGTGACCCTTTACCATGTATGGAAGGATCTACTTGTCGCAATGTTAACGAAACCTGGCAATGTTTTTGTAAACCTGGTTTTCTTGGTCGTTATTGTGATCTACTGCCTTGTGATTGGCTACCATGCAATGAAAATTCATATTGTGTGAATATCGAGGAAGAAAATGCAACGAGAATGAGTTACAGGTGACTACAGATAATAGATTGTTTATTATTATTAAAAAAAAATTAATAATTTCTTCATCATTAGATGTGAATGTATTGATGGTTACACTGGAGAAAATTGTACTACAAAAATTGATCATTGTCAGAATCACTCGTGTTTAAACAATGGAAAATGTATTAATAATATTTTAAATTATACATGCACGTGTCCTATTTTATTCACAGGACGTCATTGCGAGATCGGAAAGTAGTCTTAATGAATATTCTTTACTACTTCATCTTTTTGCATAGATTTTAAAGATATTTAACAATTAAAAAACATTTTATGTTGATTAATAATTTTTTCTTAAATAACTTGCCGTTTCTTTATAGAATTGTCATCCGATTATGTGATACATTTCACCAAATCGGGAACTACAGATTATGTCAGTATGAAAGGTCCTATAAAAAATTTGTTGAAGGTAATAATCAACATTAGATGATAATATAAATAGGATTAATAAATATAAATAAATTTATTTGTATTTTATTAGTTAACTGCATGTTTGTGGCTGCAATCCAAGAATACATTCAATTATGGCACTGTGTTATCATATGCTACATATTATTATGATAATGCATTCACTTTGATCGACTATAATGGGTAATAAAATATCTTTTTAATATATATTAAAATATCCTTGATTCATATAATAAAGTATTATTATTTTGACTTTTTAGATTAGTAATATATCTCAATGGCGAGAAAATAATAACTGATATTAAAGTAAATGATGGCCATTGGCATTTTGTTTGTTTCACTTGGGAAGCAGAAAATGGTTCTTGGAATATATTTATCGATGGCATTTTAAGAGACAATGGCATTTATTTAGCGAAAGAAACTTCTATCGAAGGTATTAAACATTTTTCATTTTAAAAAATAATATTTTATTATTTAAAAATTGATATATATTTTTTTATATTGTTATGTTCATTTTATTAATATTAGCAATATATCATATTAAAATAACAAAAAAGAAGTTTTTAAATTACATAGGTAATGGAACTTTTGTGATTGGACAAGAGCAAGATCGTATTGGTGGAGGATTTTCAGAGTTAGAATCCTTTTTGGGAAAATTGACGTTACTAGATATTTGGAGTACAGTTTTGGCAGCAAAAGATATCAAACATTTGCTTAATACCTGCAAAAAATATCATGGTGACATAATTGCGTGGGCACAAGTGCAACAACACATTCATGGTGATGTTACAGTAATTATATTTATATTTTTTTTAAAAATAAATGCTTTATATTTTAATCAAAATTCTATGATAAATTTCATATTTTTTCTAATATTCTTAGATATTAAACAGTCCATTTTGTCGTGGCTGTCCTTTACCAGTTGTACCGTTTAAAGGTAATATAAATATTAGTGAAAACGCATCGAATATCACTTATTATTGCGATAATGGTTACGTAGTTCGATATCATGGTAAAGAATACCGATCTTTGAAAGTAAAATGTCTCAAGCAAGGACAATGGGAAGGATATTATACACCCATTTGTACTAGTAAGTTGATTAATATAATCTTTATAATTAATGATTTTTCTTTATCATATGTAACAATAACTCAAGATATACAAAGATATACTTTTTCAAGTATATGATATTAAGAAAAAATATTTCTTCATTAAAATAGACTTATACATACATTTAGAAATTTTATGCCAAAATAAATTATGCTAATTAAATATAAAAAAAATCTTTATTTTATTTTGTATTTTGTATTTTATTGATTTTTAAATTAATTATTAAATTAATAAATTTAAATATTTTAAAATCTTGATCGATTCATATTTAAGAAAGAAAATGCGGATTTCCGGGATACTTTCCACGAGGTCGCATACATGGTAAATCATATTTATTCGGAGATGAAATACATTATTCTTGTTTAATTGGTTATGAACTTCGAGGAAATCCTCGTAGAATCTGTAACGCTGATGGAAAATGGAGTGGCTTACCGCCAGTTTGCATAGGTAAAGATTGCGGCCTTATAATTAAATGTAAAAAATATTAATGTTTTAATAATATTATATAATAATAACTAATATCTTGATTTAATTATCTGTAACAGGAAAAACATGTAAAAATTTACTGGCTCCAGAACACGGAGATATCGATTATGTGATAGAAGAATACGAAAGAGATGATCTTTCTATATTACAGGTATGATTTATTTGTAATACTGTGAGAATAAACAATTTTTATTAAATATTATTTACACAAATAGGTAGGGCAACAAATCGAATTTAAATGCGATCTTGGGTATCGCTTAATAGGTGAAAAATTTTTAACATGTTTGGAATCTGGAGTATGGGATCATGAAAGACCTACTTGTGTGACTTATGGATGTCCAATACCAAAAAAGTAAGAAATATACTCTTTTACAAATTATTATAATTTTAATAAATAAATGATCTATATTATTTATATAGGATTAAAAATGGTTATATAATTTCTGAAAATTCGATTAATCTACATGAAACTTTTATTACAAAACTTAATTTACAGTCGATAAATGATACATTCAAGAAAAATTATGATTTTAATGATATCGTTAGTTATTCTTGCCATCATGGATATAAATTTCAGGATAATCATAATTTGTTAAATGAATTTAAACTTCAATGTTCAGAAAATGGTACATGGATTGGATTTGTTCCTGATTGTGTGCCTTTAAATTGTCCTTGGCCCAAGAATATGAATAATGGTAAATTATTATTTAGAGCACGAAATAACGAAACTATTGAACTTTTAGAAAGAAAAACAGTATCTACTAATACGAATGCAGAAATATCATTAGAAGATGATATTAAAGAAAACCGAAATTTGATAAAACAATTTGTCATTGGTTCTGAAATATTAATAAAATGTGATGTAGGATATAAATTAATCGGTAATAGATCTAAAATTTGCACAGATAATGAAGAATGGTCATCTACGTTATCGTATTGTGAACTTCAAGAATGTCCATTTTTAAATCATCCACTTTTTCAAATGCTCAATAAAGAAATAGATTCAAATAATCATACTATTTGGAAAAATGGCCAAAATAAAAAATTATATAATGATACTCATGAAAACTTCGAGGTCTTTGTGGAGGGCCATACTTATATGAAAAAAATTGTTCTTAGTTGTAATAACAATGGAAAAATTAAATTTAATAATAAAAATATTCACAACTCTATTTCTAATTTAACTTGGATTTGTAATGAACATGCTAAATGGCAAATCATTGATACAGAATTAAATGATACTATTATTAAAATTTTATTTAATAATGGAATAGATAATATTTGTCAAACATTTATGTGTGCTTTAGTTACAGTAAGTAATGCAATTATTTTCTGAATTTAAATAAATTTGAATCATAAAATTAATATTAACTTATTATTAGATTCCAGAATATAGTTATATAGTTGAGACAAATTATACAAGAACTGTTAATAGTACAATTACATTCAAATGTCATCAAGGCTATATTCTTGAAGGCAATGAAAAATCAATTTGCTTTCCAAATAATACATGGTCTTCTACTCCTTTTTGTAAACGTAAATTATTCTAATTTTATTGCAAAATAATTATTTTTAAGAATTATTATTAATCAATAAACAAATATTTATTTTAGCTGTAATATGTGGTAAACCTCCGAAAATTGCAAATGCAGTGTTAATAGAAGATAATATTAAAATAAAAAATTTTACTTTTGGTAATATAATTACATATAAATGTTTACCTGGATATTTAATGTTTGGTCAATCTAATGTGAAATGTCTTGCAAATGGAAAATGGTCTAGAATATATAGCAGATGTTCAAGTTAGTATTAGCATATAATATTATATATATTATTTTTTTTTTTTTTATTTGTTAATATTTATAGAACTTTCATGTAACAAACCAAAACTCCCATTTGGTGCAACAATTCGTGGTCGTTCTTATTTGTATCAAGATCAATTGACATATGTGTGTCCTGGTGGTAAAAAATTGGGATTAATCACATGTCAGGCCAATGGATATTGGAGTGATCCACCAAATTGCAATGATAATTAACAAAAGAACATATTAATAAAAGTAATTATACATATAAATTTAATAACCATCATAGCAAATTTATTTGATCATTTTTTTATTAAATAACCACAATTATTAAATTTTTCAGATTTTATAATTCTATTTCGATTTACGCTTAAGTATGTTTCCACAAAATAATGTTATTGTACAAGTGAAATTGTTCTACTAATGATGAATTTGAATATTATATATAATATATTTTATATGTACTTAAATATAATTTCAGATCAAATTAAAACTAACTTTAATTAATTATTATTAATAACTCTTTAATACTGAACATGTATGTTTTCTTAATAAGAAAAAACAATATATTATAATGCTTAAAAAATATTGAGAATGTTATAGAATTAATAGCAAATTTTTTTTCAATATAATACAATACATAAAAAAAAAATATAAATACATATAACACATTGATATATTGATAATTTATCACAAATACATATGTGATTATATAGTACACGGCTTCTTGATATAAATAGGATTTATACATGTATAAACGCACTGTATCAGAATAGTTGAGGAAGAGCAATGAAAGATAAAAACATGAAAATAATTTATTATATGAAAAATTTGAGTTATTTATATTTGTCTAATATTAGTATGATAAAAACGGAGCACCTTTATGATATTTAATTTAATTTAATATTAGCATGGCTACATTAAAAGGAATTATCCTTTTTTAACAAATTTTCATTGCTCAACATTAATTTTAAATTTATATCTAACATATTGCATAATTAACATAAAAAATTTAATTCACTGAAATTTAAATGTTTATACTGGCTTTTAAAAATTTGATAAAACTAATTGTACAAAATTATTGATGTATATTCATTTAGAAGGAAAAAATATAAATACTATTAATTATTTAAAAAAAAAAAAAATACCTGAAAGCTTAGCCATACTAACGTAATAATTTATCTATATTTTTGAACATTTTTCAGAGTTCTGATTTTGCACTATGAGAATATTTAGGTTTTAGTTCTTCAATTCGTTTTATAAAATCCGTTTTTTCTATGCAACCATCACATGTTTCATCCCAGTCACTTAAAATCTTCCTTAAATCACGTACTTTAAGTTTTTTCAAATCAACAGTATTAATATCAATTTGTTTTTCTAAAATTAAATAATAATATTAGAATTTTAAATATTAGAAAAACAATTCAATTCAATAACATGAATATTTAAACATAAAATTAATTAAAAATAAACATACCATATCTCAAATCACATATTTGAGAATCTTTTTTTTTCAATTTTTCACATATTTTATTTGCAGGCATGGACCAAGATATAGGTTTACTCAATTCACTTAAAATACCTGTAGCAGATTCTTCTAATCCACCTAAATAATAACACTAAATAAAAACAAAAATTTAATTCATTTAAACATATATTATATCATAATATATTATATTAAATATTGGTTCATTGATTTATTATATTAATTATAAAATACTTACAAATCTATTTTCCTTAGATTTAGTACCTTTACAAAATTCTTTAAATGCTGCTTCTATTTTTTTTGTATCTATTTTCACATCTTCACTTAAAGTATTGACAAACCTTTCCACAGTATTTATACATACTAAAATATTATGAAATTTAGAAAATCAATTAACTCATATTAATTAAAAAATTAAAAAATACGATAAAAAAAATATCAATTTACCTTCACATTCATCATTTTTCAAAGCTATGACAGTATATATTAATCCAATAACAATAGAAAGAGTTAATAACACTGAACTATTCATTTTATTTATTTTCTGTAAAATAATAATTTTTCAATTTTATTTTTTAATTTCGTAAAAGAATCTGCCTTATATAATTTAATAAAAAAGAGCTTATAAATATTTATTATCAAATAAAGTAAATTTTTTCTTACAAAATAATTACATATACAGATTAAAAAAATTAGTTAAATGTTTTTTTTTATTTAGATTTAATTATATAATCTTTCAAAAACAAATATTAATATAAAACTATTTTTATTTAAAAAATTTATTAATTTAGGAATGAAAAAATAATAGGAATATAAAAAAAAATAATACTATTTTTAATAGGTTAAAACATATAATAACGAAATGCAACTTACGTATTATTGTGCTAATAAAGTAATTTTTTAAATATCACGTATAATATATTCTTAAGTTGTAAAATAAACACACTAAAACTTTTAATTCATTGACTTTTTATTATAATGAAATTCTTAATTTAACTACATAAATTTAATCCACGCTTTACTTTATACACGTTGGATTCTGTCAAAAGCCCGGAATCCCAGCTGGCGCATTCTGATTGGTTCTAATATACCATGACTCACATTTAATATCGTGCTTTGTGATTGGTTGATATGATTGTTAAAAAATAAAAAGGGGGATTGACCGATAGAGAATATACACATAAAAAACATATATACATGCAAAAACGAAACTAAAGAAACATGTGTATGCAATATGGCGCCACGTAAAGAATTTCGATTTAACCTCAACTCAATTAAAATATCAAAGAAAAATACTAAAAATTGGTACGAAAATTATTTAGATTGGCGAAAATTCATTTTCTTATTCACAGATCCAAAAAAATTATTTTTGATCGGAAGAATATTTATTATTTTGGAAATTATTGTGAATATATTAGTTATCGAAAAAGTACCATATACAGAAATCGACTGGAAAGCTTATATGCAAGAAGTTGAGGGCTTTTTGAATGGAACATTGGATTATTCAAAATTGAAAGGTGATACAGGACCATTAGTCTATCCTGCAGGATTTGTTTATATATTTTCTATATTATACTTTATTACGGATCATGGAACAAAGATAAAAATAGCACAATATTTCTTTGCAATTCTTTATATTGTGCTACTTATGTTGGTTTTCCGAATTTACGCGAAAACTAAAAAAGTTCCTCCATATATTTTGATAATTATGTGTTGTACATCTTATAGAATTCATTCTATATTTGTTTTAAGACTTTTTAATGATCCATTTGCAATGATATTGTTATTTGCTAGTCTTAATGCATTTTTAGATGATCAATGGTATTTAGGTAGTATTTTTTACAGCATGGCTGTGTCTATAAAAATGAATATTTTGTTATTTGCACCAGCACTTTTCATAGCTTATATATGTAATTTAGGAATGATCAAAACAATAATGCATTTATTTATATGTGCCTTAATTCAATTAATTTTAGGTTTTCCTTTTCTCTTTCATAATCCATTTGCATATATAAAAGGTGCTTTTAATTTTGGAAGAATTTTTGAGTTTAAATGGACTGTAAATTGGAGATTCTTACCAGAACATGTTTTTATTCATCCATATTTTCATATATCATTGTTAATCTTACATATATTAACTTTAATGTATTGTATACCAACATGGATAAAATATATGAAATCCTATGCAAAATTAAAGTATATGGAGAAAAACCTAAAATCTCAACTAAAAAAGAAAGAAAAAATAGATATGTCTACAGTGAGTCAGTTGTTCATTTTTCCAATATTTGCTGCAAATTTTATTGGTATGACATTTAGTAGATCATTGCATTATCAATTTTATATATGGTATTATCATACATTACCATATATTGCATGGTGTACAGATTACAAGACTGTAATAAAATTAACTATTTTGGGCATAATAGAATTATGTTGGAATATTTATCCGAGTACCATTTTTAGCAGTATTTCATTACATATATGTCATTTGATATTATTATTTGGTTTTATGAATAAGAAATGTACTAATGAAAAAAGAAAATAAAGCTTTTGATATAATATACTTTTATATACTTTCTTTTTCATTTTTCCTAATATTGATTTAATTTAAAAATTAAACAGTTTTTACTTTGAACTTAAATTTAAAAAAAAAAAATGTTTTTATTTTATTAAAATTTCATTATTGTAATTCTTAATTTAAAGAATTATTTTAATCACTATATTATTGTTAATTGCAAAACGATAATAATATATATATATGAATTAAAATATAAAAATTTTTTTTAATAAATATATTAATTATATTAATTAATGAAAAAAAAGACGTACTTATTATAAATTATATATATGATTAATCAAATATTACAATTTTTATAATTAAACTATTTATCTTCATATATCTTTATATATAAAAATGAGATCTTATATTTAATAAATTATGAAAATATAGATGCATTTATTTCTTATTTAATTAATGCTCTAACAAAAAATAAAGTTCTAATTTTATTCAATAGAAACTTTTCATTTTGACAGAACGATGAAGACGTGATTTAAAAACATAAATTTAAAAAAAAACAATATTTTTCATTAATAAATAATGATATTCATTACTTCTTTGAAATTAATTCACTGAAAATATTAAATTTATTTAAAAATTTTAATGAAAGACAATAAAATTCCTATTTTTATGATTGTATATTAAATCAATGCCTATAACCTATTATAAAGATACTTTTCGAAATAATCAAATTTCATAAATTTATATATTTAAACATTTTTTTATTACATTTTATAATTGAAATAATTATGAATACTGAAGGTATGAATTATACATATTTATATTTCATCTTTTATAAAAAATTAGGCATATATGAAAATTATTTACAAATAATTGTATAATATTATATTATAGAGAAATATAAAGATTTATTGTCTACGAATAATATTTTTAATAAAAATTACACTGCATATAAGTCTCAATTTATAGGGATTGATGATAAACCTTATGAAACAAAATGTGTTCTGTGTGATATAAAATTTATACTTCCTAAAAATGAAAAAGAATTCTTGACTCATTTATTTAAAAAACATCGACTTGTAATAGCAGATGTTTGGAATATTGCAAGTCTGAAAAGGTTTTATTTTATTATTATTATTATTATTTAATTTATATATAAAATAATATATTTAATTTTTGTTAATAATTAAGTTTTTATAAAAAATTTTAATGATTTTCAGCTATATACATTATTGGGGTGTTAAATTTAAAGAAGAGCCTTTGACTAAATTCTGTACAACAATGTTAATGGATTGCACTCCAGATGGAAAACCAAGCAAAAATGAAAGATATTTTTTACTTTCTGATTGTATATCAGAAGATAAAATTTTAAGAGATGAAATACATCAAGCAAAATTGGTATTAATCATCTATATTTTATGTCAATTTTATTATAGATAATCATGAAATATTAATTTTAATTTTAAGGAATGGATTTTATCAGAACAAACAAGAGAAAGAACAGATACTAATTTTAAACGTGGTTGTATTTTTTGTCGAATGGAATTTTCAGGATTACGTATTACATATATAAAACATTTAGCTCAAAAACATAATTTATATCTTGGTAAACCAGATAATTTGGTACTTATAGATGAATTTTTGGATAAAATTCAAACAACTATTGATAAGTGAGATATATAAATATATTTTATATATTATATTCATCTTATTAAATAAACTATAATACCAAACTTTTTTTTTTCAGTTTGATATGTATATATTGTGAAAAATTATTTAAAGATCGAACAGTTTTAAAAGAACATATGCGAAAAAAACTACATAAAAGAATAAATCCTAATAATAAGGAATATGATAAATTTTATATAAATAATTATTTAGAACCTGGAAAATCATTAAAATCTAAACAAGTATTTTAAATATATTCCTATATTATATATATATATAAAATATAATATAATATATTAATATAGTCGCAATTTTGATTAAAATCGATTTTTCAATGCAGAATTCAACGTAATTCGGCTATATTATATATATTATAAATATATTAAAACAAATTAATAAATTCTTTAATAGTAAATTTCTAGAAAATGCATAAATATTTTAATTTTTTTTTTTTATACTTAGAGTAATTATAAAGAAAATAATGTAGGAGATGACAGTAGTGAAAATGAAGATGAAGATACATGGTCAGATTGGAAAGATGAAGACATTGGTATATCATGTTTGTTTTGTAATCACAGTGATAAGCATTTTCATCTTATTCTTGCACACATGAAAACAGAACATGATTTTGATTTTGAAATTGCATCAAAAGATTTAACATTTTATCAGAAAGTATGATATATTATGTATATATATATATATAATTACAAAATGTTAAAAAAAATTCAAATTCTTAAATTATTCTTAAATTATTCTTAGGTGAAAGTAGTTAATTATATCAAAAGGCAAATTTATTTACAAAAATGTGTTTTTTGTGAAATGAAAGTAGATAATATTTTAGAACATATGAAAAAAGAAAATCATTTTAAAATACCTTCTCCAAAAACGTGGGATCAACCAGAGTTAGTACTTTATATAAAAATATAAAAAAATATAAATATATAAATCATAATTCATTAAATAAGTTCTTTTTATATTAATAATATAAAATTTCAGGTTTTATTTTCCTATGCATGAGAATGAGTCCTTTTTGTATAATTTAGACATAAGTAGTACTAGCGATGAAGAAAATGATTTTGAAAATATTACAGAAGCAACATATGAAACAGTAATAAAAACTAAGTAATAAAAACTTTCCAAAATATAAAAAAATATTACAGATTTTGTTATCTGTATTAAAGGATGAATTTAGTAATAATTGTAAACATTAATTGAATTACATCTTGAAGTATCCTTTTGTAAAAAAAATTAATACTTATTTATATCTAAATATTGATAAATATATTGGTAGATATATAAAATTCCATTTACATTATAATATATATTATAATATTAACTATATATTATATAAAATAAAAGTAAATAAAATACTATAAGAAAAATATAAGCATTATAAGAAAAACAATTTTTTGTTTCATTTTGATTATCAAACATTTTAAAATATTAGAATAAAATGTTAGAATAATCAAAATTTTAAAATAGATAATACTAATCATCTAAAAGAATCTGAATAGTCTCAAGTACTTGTAAATTAGTTTCAAAATCAAGTTTGGATTGGTTTATATATTTTATAAAGATTTAATCTAGCATTTGTCAAACATTTGGAATAATAATAAAATATAATAATATTAGTAAAAACTTCGAGAAAACTTACGTTACTTTTATAATTAGAAATATTAAATTTACATACATACATTAACTAGTAATTAAGGAACGTCCATTTATTCTATTTGTAATCCATAATAACAATTCCTCATTAAAATATTTTAATTTTTCCGCTAGCACTGAAGATATTCATGAAAATTCAGTTCTAATACGAAATTAATTTTGTTGTAAGTTTCGAATTGTAAATATAAATAAAAATGAATTCTTCATTAAATTTAAATGTGCTTTTCATTTTTTTATATTAACTTTGCATACTTCAGTTAAGAAATACTATAATATATACATAATTTCATTATACAATAACAGGAGAAAACTCAAATTATAATTTAAATATATTCATTTTTATATTTTTTACCAATTTAATTTTAATTATTCTAATTTGAAATAATTTATTTAGTAGAAATTAAAATTTAATCATATAATGATGCAGTATGAAAACAAAAAAAAATTATCAAACAAATATTTTTTAAACTCTTTTAATAATGGTATTAAAATTAAAGTAATAGGCATTATAAATACTATTGCTTTTCAAAAGGCACGAATATGTGCAGAAAAATTATATCAACACTTATCATTTAAATTTTCTGTACCACAAATTATAGAAATGTTTCAAGTAGAATGGCATGAATATATTCATAAATTAAAAAGAGTAATAATAAACTACTATTAAAAATATTTATTATATTATAATAATTTAATTATATTTTATATATGTGTACATATTTTTAGCAAATTGGAGGTAAAATATGGTCATTAACACATACTGTTGCTGTTTTTATAAATGACGAATATCTTGGTAATGAAGTAGAATTTTTTTATTATATAAGTCAAGATTATATCTTTAGTTTACCTTTTGAAATAGAATATTATGAAAATCTTGCTATTGAATGCTGTAAACGATTTATGGAAAAATCTAAAGTAAATTGCTCATTATTAATTATAAAGAATTTTATTTGTTTATTTTGTATGATTGAATTTAATGATATAAATTGTATTCTAATATAATAATATTAAACTTTAGAGGAAATATGTTTATTTCACGTTTTCTATGAATAATTCACCTATTGGTTCATTCTTATTTATGGTGAGAAAGTCTGTATAATTTCTATAATTTGATCTTATAGAAAATTACAAAATAATCTTACAAAATAAATGTATTAAATATATCATTCTAGCTATATTCTGATTTGTTACCATTAACTTGTCAACATTTTTTAAATCTTTGTACTGGATATGATGAATTGAAAGAATGTTATAAAGATGCTTATTATATAAATATGCATTTACATCGTATAGTAAAAAATGGATGGATTCAATGTGGAGGTATAATCAAATCTAATTTAAATTATTCTTTACTTTGTTTAAATATTTGTTAAATATTGCTTTTTAGGATGTGGAGATACTGAAATTAATGAAAATACAGAAAGTGTTAAAATACCCGATGAATCTTATTGTATTCCTCATGATCGCAGAGGAGTTCTTTCATTGGCAAATAATGGAAAACATTGTAATGAATCACAATTTATTGTATGTTTAAAATCAAATCCTTGGATGGATCATTTTTATGTTGCTTTTGGGTAATTATATATTTATATGTATATGTATTATAAATTTAATTTTAAATATTCCTAATATAATTAAAATATAATTTAATGTTTATAATATTTATTAAAATGTAAATGTAAAATAATTTATGATTTGTACAAAGACAACTTATAGATGGTATTGGAACTTTAAAAACATTAGAAAATATATCAACATATTATGAACGTCCTATTGAACAAATAATAATTTCACAATGTGGAGAATATATTTTTGGTGATGAAATTAAAATGGAGACAGAATCAAAGATTTTCCTTGTTAGTATTATTATAAAATCAGTAAATTTATAAATATGTTAATATCATTGTATTTTAGTCCAATTTAACTTTTATTTTAGGAACATCAACCAGTATGCATGGAAGGAGAATATGTAATCAATGACAATATGTTTGATTATTATTCTATTACACCATGGTTTGATAATATTGTAGATAGGATAGATGTTCGTGATACTGCATCACTTTTGATAGCTGAACGATATTTAAATGGCCTTTATTGTCTTACAACTGATTATGAACCAGGTATTTATAGATAAAAAATTCTATATACATATGAATATAAATATTTAATATATGTTATATAATTTTTTATAGGGATGGATATGCATATTTATGAAAAAATTTATTTAACTGATATGGCAAGATATGATACAATAAAAGTCAAGCTTCATGATTTATTATTGAATTTTCAACCAGAAACAATGACAGAACAGGAAAAAATAATATTTGTTTCAGAAATTTCTAAAATTATTTTAGCTTATATTTTTCGTTATGAATATAATGAAGTAAATTAATTTTAATTAAATATTAAAATTTTAATTTATTTTAATCAAAATTTATTATTATATAATAAAATATATTTATAATTTATTTTAGTTTTGCCTGCAACATATTTCATTGAATAGTCAGGAAACAATACATAAAATATTAAAAATTGCGCATGACATAGCATTGAAGGCTATTAAAAAGGCTGAAGCAAAATCTATCATTTCTTTGGAATGTCATAGTTCAAAAATTACGAAGTACGTAATTTAATTTTTTATAATTTATTTTAAGAAATATCAATTTTTATTCTAAACTATATTTTTATATTTTATGATTATAGGATATTTGAAGCAAAACATGTTACTAACATATTAGTCTCAGAAAATTGTATAACAATATTAGAAAAAATAATAAATAAAGCTATACTATGTTTAATAAGAACTTTCGAAATACAAGAATAAAAAACAAATATTTTTATTTAAATTTATTATATTTATAATAAATTTAAAATAGAAATTCAAAGATATAATTAAAAATTGTATTTTTAATACAAAAAAATAATTTTTTATTTTTTAAAAAATTTATACGTAATTTTTTTATATCATATTTTTTATATAATTATACACAGTACATGCAAATTTTAAATATAATAAACAACTAATATTTTATAAAAAATGTATAATAATGAAATATTAGTTTAAAATATTACTGTTTGATTTTAGTAAATAATTTTTTTCCGCGACCTTTAGATCCAGATTTTTTACTATTTGTACTTGATTTTTCTTCAAATAGAGAAATTTTTTCATGAAATGCATTATATAACATTTGTGCTTCATTTTTATTTCCAAGTAATTCAGTAAATTCTTCCTAAAATATTAAAATATATTATTTTGTATTTTTAATTTACATTCTCAATAAATTTAAATTATGAATTTATACGACATACTTTAGAAAGTTTATTAAGATGATCTAATGATTGCCCTTTACTTAGTATTAAATGTAAATTTTTAGTAGTAACTCCAGGTAATTTTGAAACAAAATCTTGAATACGAGAATTATATTTATCTACTGGTATTTCTTTATTTTCTTCAACTCCAATTTGTGCAGCTTTTATTGGATCTGGTTGATCTTTTCCCCCCTACAAATTTATATTTAAGGCAAAATAAATTTAATGTATTATTTAAAATCTTTAAATTTTATTTTATTACCTTTAATTCCTCGAATAATTGAGCTGTTGCATGAGGGCCAGGTGACCATACAAGTTTTAAACGAGGAAAATGTAAAGTCAAAAGTTGAAGTTTTGAAATAATGAACATATTTTGAACATCTTTGCTAGCATAGTAATAACCCTATAATTAAAAATTTTAAATGAATTTCATAAAAATTATTTAATAAATTAGAAAATTTTAATAATTAGCATTTTATGGTGTATAAAAATATATGTACTTGAAAACAGAATGGTTTATTTGGATCAAATTCTATTAGAAGCATTGGTTTGTTATAATAGCGTGTCATAGCAATAGCTTGATTATACAATCTTCCACTATTTAAAGAACCAATTAAATCAGAGACACTTTTTCTCTCGACGCAAATGTCTGGCGATAAAATATAATCTCCCACCTAAAAAATCTAATTGTTATTTGAAGTAGTTAAGACTACATTCTTTAAATCGTTTAAATATTTAAATTTTTTTTATACTTGTAAAGTTACTGGTTCAATTTTCATGCCTCGTGTATATAGTATAGCGGGTAGTTCACTTCGAAATTCTCTCATATCAACTATGATAGTATTAGGAACTTCAGATATTTTTGATAATCCACCTTTACGTGTATTCACTTCACTGTCTATATCCGATTGTATTGCAAGACTTAAACAATCTTCAGTTTTTCCATCTTGATCTTCAGGAATAACCATTGTCTGAAATAAAAAAAAATATTATAATATAATTCATATGAGAATTCATTTGAAATATAGTACACATACAGTTTTACTATTAATTAATGCATGAAATGCTTCTTTTTCCCGCCTTAACGAGGTAAGGTATTCTTGTTCTTCCACAGAGCCTCCATAAATTAAGAAATATACCTTTAAATCTATTGATGGATTGTTATTTTGATAAACCTATTAACAGAATATAAATTTATGTAAATATAAATTCTTAATAATTATAATTTTTTTTAATTTTATACATACTTCAATTTGTCGTATAGCAGACAGATCTGCTACATACATAATAATGTTACTTGGCATATGTTCTATTAAAGCACGTTGCAATGCCATTGGATCACCATTTTTTTTTAAAGATTGTATCAAAATAATAGGCATATTTTCATTTATATTTGTTAAATCTAAATCTGCAATCTAATAATAATAATTTATATTGAATTGCATTAATTTCGTGTATATAATAAAGTAATATAATATATAATAAAATTTTACTTGTGAGCATTCTTCAAATAAAGTTTGATGTTTGATTTCTTCTTTAATTACTGGATCAGATTGATTTTCCTCTTTAACTTTTTGAGATAATGTTAATACATAAGTATCTTGTTCTTCATTATCTTCAAGAGATGTAGATGTACTTTCTTTTTCTACACTTGTTTCACTTTTTTTAAAATAAAAAAAATTATAAGAATTAAAATGTTTTTCCATATATTTATATTTATTTCTTTTGAATAAAAGATTTTATTTTTAATATACCTTATGTTTTGCATTTCTTTATGAGAAAGTTTTTTCATTGCTTCATAAAGTAAATATTCATTGGCACCCATAGTTAAGTAGTTCCTTAGTTGATAACAAATATTACGATCATGTACCAAAATAAGGATTTTTTCAGAATTATTTTTTTTTTTATAATCATTCTGAATTTCAAGTAATACTTCTGTTAGTGCTATCCATTTTGGAGTACTTTCAGGCTTCAATTCTATATAAAAATCAATTTTTACATTATAAAATTTCAAATATATGTATCATAAATAAATATATATATATATATGTATTATAAATATATATTATATGTATGTATTATAATCATAAATCTTTTTTAACAAGAATTCATGCAAATGAACTCACCATTTTTTTCATTATAAACTCTTTCTTTTGCATTTTTAAATAAAGCATCTACAGAATCCAACATTAACCAACCACTATTTTTTATAGCATATTCCATAGTACGTAAGCGATTTAACATTGAATAAAATGACACACTATCTTCATATGTTAAAGACCTTAAAAAATTATATTTTTATTTTTTTGTGTAAAAAATAAATAAATTATTTATATTTACTTTTTGATTTCTGAAATACTTACGTAAGAAGAGCACGTAATGTTTTTAAATCAGATAACAATTGCTTTGAAGTAGAACTAAGTTGATGCCAAATAGGATCTAATTGCAATTGTAATTGTTTATGAAACTTTTTTGTTATTGCATTTTCAACATTTAAATCATCTAAATCTAACTATAAAAATAAGATGTAAATGAATTTTTATCCTTTTTTTTTTTAATTGAACATTTTTAATAAAACATACTCACATATTTATTAAGTCTTTTTAATTCTTTTACAATATAATTCATTATATCAAGTAAAGAAATTTGAATGTTTAACATTTTAGGTGTGATTTTTACATGTAGTTCGATAACATCAGGCTAAAAAAATTTGTTGACATAATTCTTTATAGTATAATTTATAATATATTATAATATTAATAATTTTTGAAATATTATTACCTTATGTTTTTCTAAACTACTATTTATAAGGGTATGAAAACGTGGCCATAAATATAATTTTTTAACAAACAAAGCTTTCATTACTCGTTCTACTTGCATAAATCCAACAGTAAATGCCAATGCTGAATTAGTGAAGGCTTTGATAAAACCAGTCTATAAGAATTTATGAAATTAAAAAGAAATATTTTTTGTAATAAGAATTCATTTTTATTTTTATATTTACTTTATTATTTTGTCTATATAAACGAAGAGCAAATGCTTCTTGATATGAATTTAAAATATTATGTGCTCTATATACAAGAATTCCAGTAACTAAATGTAATGGAATTCTTTTTTTTAATAAATCTACTACAAGAATTGGACCCGACATAAATAATACACCACCTTCCAGATACATTACTTCCCTACAAATATTAAGAAATAATAAAATAAAAATTATATTAAAATTTTGATCCAAACAGAAAATATTGTATACCTTTCATCAGAAGAACATTCAGAAGTTACAACACGAGGTAATTGTTTTAGTCCATAATTTTTTAAAAGATCAATAAAATATTGTTCATCATGATTTGTAGTTCCTAAAACTATAATTAAGTTTCCAGGATCTATATAAGCTCTTAATATATTTGCAAATATTGTTTCTATACCAAGTCCTCTAAAATATAAGAAATATAAATAAAATATATTTTATATGTATAATAAATAAATAATACAATAATTACTTTGCTATAATAACTAAGCCATCTTCATGAAGTATTTCTAAAAATATTTGGTTTTCGTATTCCAACATGATTAATTAAAGAAATTATTATATCATTATATCAAAACACATATATTAAAATAATATATGAAAAAGTAAATCTAACAAATACCAAGTAATGTATGCAGAGAATGATGATTCTTGTTCCTGAAATAATAAAATTAATTATTTCAAAAAGTTATATAAATTATTGTTTTTAATATTTCTATATTTTAATATGTACCTTATTATTATGAATTTCTGAATCTTTATTATATGATATGTTTTCTGTATCTATTGTTTGATATACTAAAAGAATATATTTACTATTTTCATGTGATGGATGTCCATAAATTCCTATACTAACTGGTCTTTTAAAACTTAAAAAAAATATTGTTATTAAGATTTATGTGTAGATTAATTTGTTCATACAAATTTATGTTTAATATACCTATCTGGAATAAGAATAGTATCTTCTCCACATGTAGCAGATTGAAGACAATATTGATCTGGTTCATAAGTTGGTTTTGTTATTGTTTGTGAAGCATATAAATCTGCATCTCCAATGCTATGAAGTATAAAATAAAATTAAAAATTACATCAATAAAAAATTATATTTCTTTTTTTTATTTATAGTATATTAGATTTTATACAAGATATAAATGATTAATTAATATTATTTTAATAGTTTACTTACTCAGATTTTAATATTATTTTAATAAAACCTTCATAAGCTAAACTATAATATTTATATGAACCTCCTGGAACTTCATCAATTATATAATGTAATAATTTATCTTCATGTGATAATACATAGGATATTTGCTAAAATAAAATAAATTTATTATTTTAAAGAATTCTAAATTATATATATATTAAACAAACATGCTTACCAAAATAAGAAAAATAAAAATATTCCTCATAGTATAATGAATTTTAACATGATCAACATGTAATAACTATAAACTTTATATTAATCTGTAAAAATTTCATGAACATTTTATTTAAATAATCTTTTTCGCATATAATATTTGTATAAAATTAAAAATAATAGTTAATAAAGTTATAATTTATAATTAGATTTTATAAAATCACATAATATATATCATATCAATAATCATATATCAATCACATAATTATATTAAAAAAATTATAATTTATATAATTTATATTTTAAATATTTTAAATTAATTTTCTTTTGTAAATTTTATGTTATATACCTTTGGTTCTGTAAAAGATATTTGAGGTTAAAATATTTCAAAATGATTTTTTTTAAATATTTATATTTTTTGTAAAAATAACATTATGTATATCTTTCTAAATAAATTATAGAATATTTTATAAGTAATAAAAAATTTATTTATGTTATATATACAATTTTGTAATTAAAATTTCATAAAATTGCATTTATCAAATAAAGTTTAACAGATGTCACTTAAAATATTCACGTAAGTGAATTTTTTAATTTTTTTTATTTAAATTTAAATAACAACATATGCTATTTAAATTTGCTTAAATTAAACTATGCATATATTGATTGTCATATATATTTTTCATTATTTTTATTATTTTTCTTTTTCTTAAAAAAATATAATGTTTTTATATATTGAATAAAATAATTTCAAATATTTTTATATATTAATAATATATTTTTTTATATTTTTTATAAGATATAAAATTAAAAACAAACATTGATATACAATATAAGACATAAAAAAAGAATTTTTGTTTAAAATTAAATAATAAATTAACGTAATTTTTATGTAATATAATATTTATAACTTTAAAAGCTTTAGATTATTCTATAAAAAAAAATTTTCTTAAATTTAAAAATTTGTTAAAGTTAAGTAAATCTAGCAATTCTATATCATGTATATAGAAAACAGTAATTAATACATTCAATATTAAATTAATATATTAAATTAATAATTACAAATTTTTTAAAATAATTTTATAAGGAATTAAAAGTACACGTAATACACGTAATACACGTAAAATACACGTAATCAAACATGATATCCGGTATATTAGGAAATAAGGTTTAATAATTATTACTTTATAATAAAAATTATTAATTTTAATTAATTTTTAAAAAAAAATGATTCGTTTATTTAAATGAAAGAAAATATATTGTGTTTTCTAATGAAATTCTTCTTTTTTATAATTTATCATTTAAATATATATAGTATATACTATTGATATATTTTTTATGTTATTTTAGTAAAAGTAATTGTAAAGTATAGTAATAATAACATAATGAATATTTGTACAATGAATAAAATTTTATAATTTATTATTGTATCAATCAAAAAATTAAATAATAATCTTATGCTTAGTTTCGTTACTATTTAGTAAGTAAAATAATTTGTACAGTTTTCATGGAAAAAATTCATATTTTAAATGCATTTTCTATTGCATAAGTAATATGTTATCAGAAGATATTAAAAGATTGTTATCATATATATGTTTTTTATTACTAATGGTCCGTCGAAATACAATGCGGTTACTTCAATTTTGCCAGTGCAATAGGATCGGCCGGTATATACTTTTTCCTACGTCGATATAAGCTACCAGACCGGTAATAGTCTCTCTTTCTCACAGGGTGTAAACAGGCCTATGACGAGTCTGCAGGAAGGAAAAAGAGGGGGTGAGGTAACGCGAGTGAGAGTGTCGACTAAGGACTCCTGGGTAGTGATGTGTATGGCGCCTTATTATATAGCGATGAGAGCAATATCCTCTTGATCCATTTTCAATACTTTGATGATTTAAGATCAATTATGAATATAAATAATAATATTTTATAATAATAATAATAACATTTTAGGAATTCTTCATATCTTAATAAATCACTTGAGAATCATATTATTATATTTAAGTTATTTTGTAATATAAAAGTCAATTTATAAAATAAATATAATTATATAATAGATATATAAATAAATGTATATATTATATATATAGAAATATATATATATATATAGAAATATATATATATATATATATATATAATAGCAAATAAAGCTATTTTGATAATTATATGTGTAATAGTCATTTATATCTATCATACATTGAATATTATAACTGTTTCAAATTCTTACTAAATATTATTAATAATATATTTAAATTTCGCAAAAAATAAAATTTGGTTAACAAATACCTTGAAAATACAAATTCCTCCTGCATCAACCCTATCACTAGGCAGTATGCCTGTGTGTACGAATAAAGAAACTTAGGTACGCGGTGAATCGAGCCTAAGCATGCTGGAGTGGGGACAAGAGGGAAGGGAGAATGGCGGAGGGTCAAAAAATGTGTAGGTGCGCGCGCAGCTGCTTTGTCTCTGTATCGTTGTATGGTGGGGAGTTGGCCGGACCACGAGGGGCCACAGGGGTCCGTGAGCGGACCATGGCGGACCAAAGGCGACTGCATCCTTTCAGTCGGCCGCTGAACCCGCGCGCCGTGCGGTTGTTCGTGTGTGTATTGCACTTGACTTCGATTTATCGTGTAATATTCTTTTTTTATTCTCTACCGCAGGACTACGCGTGTGAGGTTTTTCTATTTTCCGGTTATCTATCCATATCTAAGGTAACCAGACAAAGAGAAACGACAAAGTTTCGTTTCAAAGACCTTTCCTGATAAACAGGATCACGGACACACGCTTACGGATTTTTTGGTGTACATCTCTAGATTGTTTTCGTGCGCGGGCGTAACGCCGACGTGAAGTTCTTCTGCATGGTAAGTAAAAAGTGTTTTATTTTATAAAATTTATCACATACGAATATATTGTGTTTCTTTTACCGATTTTGAAATGTCATAACTTCTTATTTGCTAAAAAGAGTATATAGTTCTCTCCCGCGTTTCTTTTGTTTTACTTTATAAAAGAATATTTTATTTTGCTTAGAAAATTCAATTCAATTAGATATTGCCAACGAATTCGTTTAAAATAAAAAGAACGAACATTGGGCAAGGTTTTCACACGTGTATGCAAGTATATAGCTTCGGGATATGATAAAGTGACGTAATGATGAGGAAAAAAGAGAATTCGAGGTAGGTTAGGATTTCGATTGAAAAATACTGTACTACTTTTACCGCGAAGATACAGTATATTTTTGATTTCGCATATTTGTCGTGAAAATAACATAACGAAACTAACAAAAGTGATATCAAGATGAAATAATGTCGTATATTCTTTGTTTCAGTTTCTGTTCTGTTATATATTTCTAGTTCATTATAATAAATATTATAATAAAAATAGTCAGTTTTATAACAAAAATAATTAAAAAAAATTATTAAAAATATAAACTCTGAAAAAATATTAAATAATTTTACATAATTTACTAATAGAAAATAGAGGAAAAAAATCATATTATACAAAAGAATAAAATGCAAACTAAACGACTTATAAAAAAAGATATCTATTTCAAACTAACATGTGTATTTAATAATAATGTAATGATTTTGTTTTTGTTCCTATGTAAGTGTGTGACTTTATATATACACTACCGAAAGTGAATTTTGTTATACATATATTTGAAAGATGGATATACATTTAGTACGTTTGCGTGTATGCATAATATTGGTAGTACTTTTAGCAACAAAAGAGTGTGAAACTATATTATATCATAATTATATCATATAATTATATTATATAATATAAGATACTTGGCATGGTATTTTGGAATACAAATGTGTCTCCAATGCAATAAATATCCGTTTCTTTATCCGTTATTTTTTTCATGTTATTTTTTATTCATGCTATTTTCTATAGACAAAAATTATATAAAAAAAATTTTTTTTCGTTGACTTAGATATGGAGAAGAGATAATTTGAAATTTGAAAAAAATTATAAATTATATTTAATTTTAGTTACCAATAAAAATATTGAGATTTTATTGATAAATTAAATATGAAACATTGGAATATTTCCGATAAAAAAAAATATATTATTTTTTTATATTTCTTTTTCTTGATTGATAATTTAGAATAAAGATAAAATAATAAGGAAGAAAAAACTATTGTATTAAAAATTGTAGATATTTTTATGATAAAGTAATAAAAATTATAGAATTTTATAAAATTGATGAAAAGTTTTCATTAATATTAGACAATGTTTAATATTAAACATTCAATTATTTAATGTCTTCGTTTATCTCTAATTTTATTCGGAAGAGCAAATGTTCGCTATAGTGAATTTTCAGGAAAAAATTTTCATTAGTTAGTAAACTAAATAACTATATTGAATATGATTGAATTCATCTTGTGTATCTTTTTATATTGCATTTTATTTATTTTAAAATGTAATTAAAAAAATAAAAAACAATTTTCAATAATTTTATTCATATAGAGTCTTATATAGAATCGATCTAGTCTCGTGATACTCACAATTGTACATTAGATAAAAAATGAATTTTATCGTAATTTAGTTCTTTTTTTTTAACAGATCGCGGCAGAAATTTAAAAATATAGCAGAGAATAAAGAAAAAAATAATTATAAATTATCGAATCTTAAATTTTTAATTAAAAAACGTAATGGAATAATTATATATTTTCTTTATGAATTATTTGAAAAATTCATAAGGTTTTTACTATTGATAAATTGATATAAATATAAAAAATAAATATAAAAAACATAATTATAAATATTAAGATAAATTTATAATAATAATTTAAAAAATTATTTAACAAATGTTTTTATTTAACAAAAGTACAATAAATTTCATGTAATAATGAAAATGTTAATAAATTTCTATTGTTTTCACTTGAATGAGAATACTTGGAGTAATTTTAAATATCCTTTTCAATTTTATTTTAATAAAACATTATTGTAATTATTTGAACGTTAACATCGATTTTACTACGACAAATAAAAATGTTTGAATAGTACAAATTTTAGTAGTGTACATAAATTCTTTTTTAAATTATTTAATGAAAGAAATAAACAATGATAAAATGCTATGCAACTATTTATATTTTAAAATACTTATTATATATATATTTGTATGAATGAACAGAATGATAGAATGACAGAGACAATCTTGAATTTAAATGCAATTCGAGTAGAAATATTTTTATTACTTAACATTTATTTGAATATCGATTTATCCCTTTAATTTTTTCACTTTCATAATATTCTTTTTATTTTTTTTTTAAACTTAATTTTAATAGAATAAAAATTATATTTACAATAGAATACAATAATAAAAATTTTTATTATTAATAAAAAGACGAATGATATGAAATATCGTCGTTCACTCTTGTGAAGAGATTTAATAGAATTAATTTTCACATTTTTTTACGTTGTCGTATACAAGAATATTAATTGCGAGTAATTTAGAAGAGCGCGAATGGTACACGCGATCTAAATTTAATGAAACTGCTCTCGAACGAGAAGGATCTTGGAAGATCTCGATAGTGGTCCGGAGTTTGATCTCAGGGCTAGCCATGAACAGCAACTCTCGAGTTGTGCCAACTCTCCAACACTAGTGTCGCAGTACGACAATCGATCTCTCGGCTAGAACACGTATACGGAACGCATTTTCAGGTCTCGTTAATCTTATCCGTCGCGTTCGATGGATCGGTAAATTTCTACATCGTTTTACACGGGGGTAGAAACGAATAATTGGTGTTATTAACTGCGGAGATTTATTGAAGCTGATAAGTAAAAGAGCAAACAATCGAACCTTCTAATATTAGAATATAGAATATTAATACAATAAAATATAATATTATTTCTTTTTCTTCTTCCCTTTTTTTCTTCCTAATATAATTTATAATTCTCATTTTTCCATCGTTTATTGAAATTAAATCATAAGAAGAGATTATTTTAATTTTGATTATCAAAAAATTTAAATACCAGCTTTGATCATGAATCATCTCATATGTATATCATATAAATTCTTTTCTATTTTAAAGATTTAATCTTCCAATTAAATAGCACAAAAAAATATATATAAAATCTCATTTATTAGTTCACGGTACTATAAAGAGATTTTATCAATAAATTGAAATGGAAACAATTTTTACTTTGATATTTCTCACGATAAAAATAATCGATTTCACAAAGATATGAAAGATTTAAAAATTCATCTTAACCGATAATTCTTAACTTTTTTATAATATTTTTCATACATACCATTAAAATTTAGAAATTCCAATATCATTAAAATATCTTGTATCTTAGGGATTTTGTAGGAATTAAGTTTAAAAGTCTTTTTTTCCCCTTAAAAGATTAATTTTCTTCTAGTATTTAATTGAATATTAATCATTATATTGTTATTAAAATTTCCATTTTTTTTTTAAATCATAGGATTTGCAAGGGTGACTGCACCGATGACCTTATTTCCCGCCATCTCAGTTTTATGACTTTTCCTGTGTATACATAAGATATACGGAGAATTACGATCGGTCGGGTACTTTACTACTTTCAGGATTGTGCACGCTGATAAAAGACAAAGCCAATATTTAGATTCGTTATCGATTGAACCTTAAAACTTGCAGGATTCATAATCAGACCAACGCCATAGGCTTGTTTTTCGATCAGTTTTCTTATGTTCGAGCACGATCCTATTGAATCTTTCGAAAATTTTTCACCAAATAATAAATTTCGATCGTATTCGTATTTTTCACAATTGTATTTATCTATTGTATTTATTGTATTTATTTATCATATAGATAAGAAAATGCTAAAGATATATTTTAGGTTAAAATATTATAAATAATTCATTCTCCGATCATCTAATAGCCAATACTTTGTTGGATGACCAACTATCATCACCTTTGAACTGCAGAGAAAGTAGGAAGACAAGGAATCCTGTAAATCATGTTATTTATATAGATAACAAGTTATGAAAAATATTTATTTAGTAGTTAGTTAATAAAGTACTGAAAATATTAAGCCTGAATTTAATATTTTAATTCTTATTTAAGAGTTATTCAATTTCAAATTGGCAATAAATAAAAAAAAATAATAAACTTCAGTATAACGAATCCTTTTATCATTTACATCCCTTCTTTTCTAAATATTTCATATATTTCTTTTTAATATAATCATATTAAAAATAATGTACATTATTGTACATTATTTTGAATATATATTAATATCTATTTTGCTAATTTTAGTCAAAGTGCATTTTTATTCTTGAATTACATTTAATATTCTTCAATTAAAATATTACCAAGAATTCAGAGAAGTAACGATGTAAAATGCAGGACTTCTTTTTGATCAAGAAGTTTATCTTCTTCCTCAGACTTGTTTTTCAACTTTCAACCGCGTACTTTTTCTTTTTTTCTTCCTACCAGTTCGTGTCAAGTCCTGCAACACTTTGCAAAAATAAATTATGTTCGTAACGCAACGCGACTAGATCTTAAATCTTCGAAACCGGCCTTAAATCTCGATCGTCCCACATGTTTTGTTGTGTGCGTATATGCAGATGCCCACGGAGGACCGGAACATGAACGAAAACTGGTGCTCGAATGAAAAAGGAATCAGTCGCTGGACAGGTCAGAAAAATTCGTCTCTTTGAATAATTTATTTGGGTTAAAAACGAAAATACTGGCGATATTCAAATTAACGTGAAAAAAAAGCTGACACATCTCTTTGTATACATAAAGAAATTAGCTCAGAGAAGGATGCTGCGAATAAAAAGATTTATTTTTAAATTAATTTATTGTTATTTTTATCATTTTAGTATTATTTTTGTAGTATAATACTATAAAAATCATATCGATTTTTTATTGTTTTTATTTTAAATATATAACTGACATTCTTTGTTAATGTTATCAGAGAGTTATTTAAAGTTGTTTCATTTAGTTATCATTTACTTTTAATTTCTATAACTCTTCTTTTATTAACTTAAGAGATAACAATTTCATTATTATTAAAGTATCATTAAAATATTGTAGAATATATTTTTATTAATTGAAGATTAATTTTTATGTTAATCTTTAATTTCTTTTATATAAATTATATATAAATGGATCTTTGATATAAATGGAAAATATTTTAAATTCATACAAAGGGTAATCTGATAAATCTTTTAAAGAAATAAAAAAAGAAGAGCAGATGAAGAGAAATAAATTACAAAGATATTTCGTATTCAGAAGGAAACAAATGGGGAAAGTCGACGGGCCTGTTCCATCTCGGATTTGTCAAGCCACAATACGTTGGCCCTTGCATTCAGCTTTGTGTGGGTCTTTAATTGGCCATATTTTTAACTCCGAGCTGGGACTGGCTCACAGCGATAATTTTTTCTTTCGTTCCCTGCACTTACTACGCGTTTCTGTTTCTTCATCGTGAAATTTACTGCCTCGCCTTGCATGCTTAAGATCATAATAAACTGCGAAACAGCTGGAAATTTGTATAAATGGAAATCGATAGAAAAATATCTCGAGATAATATTAATTTTTTTCTAAATTTGCATATTTCTTTTTCTTCTTTTTTTTGTATCATGATTAATCTTAAAGAATCTCATAATTTAAAAGATTTTTAAAGATTAGATCATAATACAAAAAAAAAAGAAAAGATCATTTTTCCAATCGACATTTTTATTAATTATTTTGTTATGTTTTATAATATAGAAGAATACAATTCATTAGATAATTGTACCCAATTTTTTTATAATTATTCTATAGTATCATTTCTGGGTCGGCCTATACTTAAAAGAAATCATTCACGGAGATCAAGCTCGATATAACAAAGAGGAAGAAAAGAGAAATGAAAATAGCAGAAAACCGTGTTTGTCATTGAAAAGGTATAGGAACCGTGCCAAAAATTCTGAAACGGCGTGGCGTCTACTTAACCGCAGGCAGACAAGAGGGGCATTGTTCCCGCTTCGGTGAAATCAGTTCCGAGTACCGGTGTATCATTGTCAATTGTAAGAGGGTTTCTTTTTCGCATGAATCCACCACAGTACGGAAATCCATCTCCTATGATTTATCCCAGTTTCTCGTTAATCGTCAACCAGCCTGATAAAAATCCTTGCCAAATATTTCAATACGTACTTCATTTCGATCTATTTGTCCGCATCCTTTTCATCTTACACTATCGGTGCGCATCGCTTCTATGTGACGTCATATAGTGGAGTCAATGACAGTTAGGACTCCTATTGGCTTATCGGTGGTGTACGTATGGCGTTTTATACGTCTCGTTACCTCGTACCCTCGCAACACGGGAATCAGAACAGGATCGACACGATGGTAAATGGAGGGAAAGATGCATGGTTGAGTAGTGGTGGGAGGACGAAGCGGGATATTGTCGAGGCGTAACAGATCAGAGTGAAAGTTGAGGCACGACTCGTAAGGAACGGAACGGCGGCTGCTCATCGACTCTTTCGTCTCTTTCTCTTTCGTTTGTTCTTTCCTCATTGCGATGTACAATGGAAGAAGGAGGGAAGAAGAGCCGGAATCACGAGTTGAACCGGAGCCCGAAACGATCGTGTGCATGCTTCGTGCCTTTGACTTCTCTCGACGCAACGATTATATCACGGCGTGTCCCGTTTCTTTTAAAAAGGAAAACCTCCCCCTTCTCTCTGGCCCTCCCTAGTCTGTATGCAATATCGAGAGCTTGTCTTTCTCGTTCTCTTTCTATGGCTCGCTCTTTTGGCGCGCTTTCTCCCTCCCTCTCTCTCTCCCTCAATCGACGTTACATCCTTTCGTCACGATTCGTGCTGACGTCCCATCGAGCGGGTAGTGTGCACTTCCGACCAACTGGTCAACCACTCCACACGCCACTTACGCACTTAGACCCGACGAAAGGGTCCTCACGGCTGTTTGAGTCTATTTTTATCATCGGGATTTCTCCCCGTCTATGTATCTCGATGGCTCGATATATGTATATCATTTCAGTTTTTGCTCATTTCAGATTCAGGATCAAGGCGTGAAACTTTGGGTCTCTTTTTCATTTATGCATCTGTTAAATGAATTAATTGAACTTTGATCTTGATTTAATATAGGCAAGAATTTTTGTATAAACATCTTTCAAGTGATATTAATCAGAAATATCATTTCCTACCTTCAGTTTCACAATAATTAAACAAATTTTTTACAATACATATTTTAAGGTATAGAAATAGGTTATTTTTATTCTTCGAAAAATCACATTTTAAACGGGAAAATCTAAAAATTCAAAATCTGAATATAATAATATAATCAAATTAACATTAATCAAAAAAAATTTCATAAAACTTGATAAATTAAAAATATTTATGAGAAGACTATTAATAAAAAAATGACCTTAACCTCAATTTTTGCGTTGAAAAAAGAAAGAAAAAGGAAACATAGCTAAATGTTTAGTAAAGAATCAAATTTCACAACGTATATAATTGCTGAATCAGAAATTGTACAGCTGTTAAAGTCAATGACTCACTATAACTACATTCAAATTTGACAGTGACGCGACGCTGGTTTCGTCTATATCAAATTGGATCCATTTATAGGTTAGGGAAAAGACAAGATTTATTCGAACATTTTCAGAATGTTGTGAATTTTGTGTTTGAACAGATGTCACATAAGCGATGTAAAATATTAGGTAAAAATATTTTTATCAAAATCAAGTAACCGTGAATTATTCACGGTTATATATCTTGCAAATTGATTAAAAATTAAAAAATTAATTAATATGGTAAGTTAATTTATGATATAACTAATTTATTAAGATATTTTTACATATACAATGTTCAGTTTTTCTATAAAAAATTATATTCAAGAGTTTGTTTAAAAAAAAAAATAATTTAATGATAAATTAATATTATTTTTTCAATAAATATTAAATTATTAAAAATGTATACTTTTTAAAAAATTAGTACTAATTTTGTCAAATAGAATTATTTTTATAATATAAAGATTTTAATTTCAATCGTATATGTAAATTCTATTGTTAAAAAAATTTAAAAAATTAAAGATAAAATATAATTTAAAAAAAATATATCAATTAATAATATAAAAGAAATATATTTTTTTTACATATATTCATAATCTTAAAGTTTTTGAAATGTCTACTTCCGGAACAAACACGTGCACCGTACTATTCGAAACCATCTCAGTTTAATTGATGTATCGAAGTTTTAATTTTTTTTCAAGCATATTTTTGAATATATCTTTCGAAAATTTTTCATAAATAATTATGTGAATAAAAATAACTCTCCAAAACTTTGTGGTTTTTGTTAAAAGCTGCGTCCTATAAATTAAAAATTCATATTTTAATTTAAAATTGTTTAATATTTAATAATGCAATTTCTATATAATACCATAGATGATACGTATTACGAATCAAAAATAGCAACGTCAAACACATTTCTAAAGAAAGGGATAATGTTTTATTTTATTACAGGAACACGGAACATTTAATCGTATAAAAGTTCTCATAAGTAAGTCGTGTTGCAGAGTGAAACAATGGTTGGTATTCGGAACGCGTGCATTTATTTAAATCGCGGAGAGCAAGTGTTGCTCCTTACGTACGGTCTGCGCAGCGAAGAGGTTAAATATATCTGGCCTGGCCTAACCGTTCCTTCTATCCTCATTCCTTTCGAATGGTCAACTTGCTGCTATGGTACTACGTACATACTCGTATCGAAATGGATTTTGGTATATACGTACTTTACGATTTACAACTAAAGTTGCTCCACGAATAAAACGTCGACGAAGAATAAACGAACGATCATTCGATTGGATGCACAGTTGTTAAAACACCAATCATTTTCTTTTTTGGAAGATTACAGTAACAAAATTTCTTCGATTCATTCACAATTTTTCGTGTTACAATTACGACTTTCTGTTAAGCGGCCATTTGTAAAAACTTCTCTCTAATATCGATCGCTCGACTGAGATTAAAAAGAAATTGTATCGATTCTGATCGATTCTCGAGAAAAAAGCTACACGACATCTCGCGTCACTGTTTTGAGTGAAGTTTGGCAATAATCGAATTGACGAAAGCGTGAATCGATTGTAAAATTTGTCGATTTCTCGATAAAGTATAAAAGTTTATTTCGATTCACGTTTCGTATAGGTTAGTTAGTAATTAATAAGAAAATGTGAATAAGTAAATCGAAAATTTGCAAGAAATGATTATTTGGAATTTGGTAAGAATTATATCATTAGAATATATGAAAAAGATTGAAAATATTCAGTTAAATATTAGAAAAAATGTATTAAATATTTTGTTTTAGTTAGTTTAATTTTCAAGTCTTGAAATCTGCAATAATATAAACTCATCGAGTTAACCTAACTTTACAAAAAATAAATCATGCATCGCTTGAGAGTTCAGTTTACAAATTCATTATCAGTGTAAACAAATGTTTTTAAATAGAATTATCGGCATTTTATAAAAATTACATTGAAAATCAAAAATGAAATATCAAATATCGAATGGAATATTCATTAAAAGAAAATACTTTCACTTATGAGACAGCTTTAATGATATCATAAATTTATAGGGAATTTCACTTTTCATTGCCACTGTGATCGCGTTAATCGAGATTTATTAGACGCCTTTTATAGTTAGATCTTCTCCACCATAGCCTGAAAAAATCAAAGTGATTAACGTGTATAGCATCGTTCATTAAATATCGAGTTAACCACGACGCGCTTGTCGATCGATTTAACAAGGCATAAATAAGATTAATCCACCGATTTGACGGATGCGTTGTTAATTCGTTTAATTGCCATTTATATCACGGTATAATATGTCCTTTTGACGTTCAAATATTTAGGTTGAGAGATTACGACCAATATTTTTATGGCTGGTCAATAAACTAAGAAAAAAGAAGCCATCAATAGACATTTTACATACAAACGTATAATGGCCAATAAATTGGCTCTGATACTTCGTTCATGATATTATACATAATTTCATTTCGCAATTTCGTGCCTCGTCTTTGTCTTAATTCGAACAGATCGAGAAAATGTTTTCTTCCAAGACGAATGGATTCGTCATTGGAGAAATAGGGCCACCGATTGCTGCCGGATATCTAACCATAAGCATTTGCGAATCGCTTGGAAGTTATTAATAAATACATGTCGATATTGTATCTTTATGTAGAGGGTGTTGCAGAAACTGAGATTTCAAATTGGAGATTGGAGACAAGTTAAATGACATGGAATATTTTCTTAAGTTACGTACAGTATATATTTATGGATTATATTCTCCAAAGAAATCGAAGATTTACCATTATTGTCAGTTAATGTGATTTAATATTTATGCATTCTAATTACATTCTTTCAATTTTCTTATTTTCTATTTTATTTTCAGTTGATATTTCTACAATTTCCAATGCTTATTTATTTTAATAATTGATATATTACATTACATTCCCATGTTATGCAAAATGATCATTTCAATTTTAAAATGGACACGTTATTTGGAATATTAATCAATGGGGACAATTGTTATCAAGGTAATACCAATTTACTGTACAGATATACTTATTATCGACTCTCTTAATAAACGGTGTGAACATTGCCTTAAGTAACTTCGCGTTACGCAAACGACTTGCACTTTCGTATTGCTTTTTTCTTCCCACATCTCTCGTATACGAATACACCCACTAGTGTCTACTCACATCTCACTTTCTTGCTTTATAATACATTTCTCCTCGCCACTTTCCGCAAATCGACATTTGCGTTACTTATACCTACGCGAAAAGTTATTCTCGGCACGACTTTCTGAGTATTGATATGTAATATCACTGGTTGTACATAATAAATTTCTCAGAATTTGCAAATATCGAATTAATCGAAGAAAGATTTATAATAATATCTACAATGTTGTTTAATTGTCTTCAATTGTTTTAAAGAAAAAAGATTATATAAGATTAGTTTGTTATATGATAATACATTTCATTAAATCTAGAAAAATTATACATAATATATATATATATATGATGATATTGAAATATTTTCATAAATATGTTGAAAATTTTATTTTATTTAATAGTTAAATCATAAAAAGGAATCATATATGTTATACTCGGATTTGATATAAATAAAATATTTTTTTCTCTATTCTATTTAATCAACAAGATATCTCATCTGTTTAACGCGATAGATAAATCTCTCCAATTCTATTTCAAGTCGGATGAATGAAAGTGCAGCTAGTAGTGAAATCAATATTCCTCTTTCTCGACCAACACACTCTTGCGTTATACCTCAATACACTTTCGTCGAATCTCGTGTCGAGGAATGGTTGATTAGAATAGCATCTGCGTTTGCCTGAAACCGCGTGAAACGCGTTTCATTAAACCATCACGATCCTCTCGTTAACCTCTCCCATAAACGATCGACGTTATCGCGCAGACCTCGAGAACGGGATTCGAGATAGGCACAAAAGAAACGGATGTCTCATCGGTATTTTCACAGGAAAAGGATTTTTTAACGGAAAGAAGTACAGTAACGGCTTTTCCCCTTACACTAAATGTCTTCCAATCTAATTTTTAAGTTAAAAAACTTTTTTCGATAAAAAAATTTTATTTTTTCCTCAATTAATTAGAGATTTCTATCGGTCATACTCAATATTTTGATTAATTTTTATCATTAAATAAACGAATAATATCATCTGGTAAACAAAATATTTATAATTAAATTCGAAAGAAATCGAATGATGCTTCTTTAATTTTTCCAAGGCAGCTCTCGGTATCGTTTTACGATATAATTTCGTGGATGAAGGGTTGCGTCGACACGAAGAATTTTTTTCGATTGGTATCGTTTACTTCCCACGATTCCCCGCGACAGTCAGATATCTTCTATTCCCAGGTGGAAAGCTGGGAAGAGGCCAAATAAGTGCCAGGATCCGTTTCCAAAGGAGCGAGAAGCAATTCAAGTGTTGAACTCAATTTTACCAGGTTCAGACTTTGAACTGACTGTACGCTATCTCTTGTTTCATTTTGGACATTTTGATAATATCGTTAATTCGCTTTTCGGATCGCGTGTACGTTTTTTTGCACGTCACTCGTGCACGATGGACGTGTCGAGAGTAACAAGTCTTGTTCGTTTTCTCGAATGACTGTACATTTCGCGCGAACGTGCTCGATGAAATAACAAGGAAGTAAAAGATGGAGGGATGATAATTCGTGGTATAAGAGATGATGATTTTGATGAAGAAGAATAAAAAAAAAATTAGTAATTTATAAACAAACAGTAACGACGTCTACAGAATACATTTTTTTTTCCTTATTTATCTTTCTCTTTCATTTATTTTATTTTCAATCACATTCTTCGTCATATTTATTTTCGATATAATTGTTTTCAATTATAATATAACTGTTCAAATGTTGCAATCCGATGTTAGCTGAATGATAATTCGTTTATTTTCGATAAAACTTGTTTTAATTTTTACCTCATTATATCTTGCTCACCGAAGATTATTCCGAGGTAAATTTTTCTCTTGAATTTCAATGAATATTACAATTATATGGAATATAATATATAATATATATATAAAAATTACATAGACTAATTTATTTTTCATTTTCATAATATACTTACTTTGGATATTTTATATCTTTTTGATCATGTGCATACTATAAATTTTGTATCACGTTTAAAATTTCCATAGATGCATAAATTGCAATCTTTAATAATAAAAATATTTAATTTAACTTCTCGTGGCTATGCTCTAATAGGTTTTTTTTTTTATCAATAATAACAGAATTCTATTTCATTGTTATGTCAGAATTGCAAATGATTCAGAGTCATAACTTTATCAAAGTAAGAAAGAGAGATGGAAAATCAGGAAAGGTGTGAGTCACTTGCAACAACCTTCGCTGGTTACCGTTAACTTTTAGCACTGATGACGCGGTATCCGTGAACACGTGAGAAAACATTCTTTTCCGCGGTGAACCGCCATCGTCGGCACGTCGACCTGACTTTTTTTTCGTGGACGCGAGCCACGACTAATTTGCGCGCCTCTAATTAAATCGGCTGCATGACCGTGGACGAATCAATCAAACCTTACCGGGATAACGATGAAACCGAATTAAGGAGAATACCAGTTTCTCAGAGTGAACGGGAATTGTTTGCGATTGACAGACCGATGAAATTCATTTGTTTTCTGCGTGGCATTCGTCGAAGAAAAATTGCTAATTGTGTGATATTAATTGGATATATAGGAAAGGATTGTGCAGAACATTTGGAAATAGTTGATCGAATTTTGATATTATATATTCTATTCTTCTCTAAGAATGAAAGATAAATTTGGATTAAATAAATTTGGAAACTTATTTTCTGAGATACAATGAATATTGGATAATAGATGGAAAGATTTAAGCCAGCAGAAGGAGAATTATTATTATGTTGTGAAAATGAAGGAGATGAGAATTAATGCACGAGGTAAAATTTTTTAAAGAATGTAATAAATTAATTATATATAAATATTAATTATCTGTATAAGATTCGAAACTTAAAAATGCAGAAGAAAAATTATTTTTAAAGTTTTAAATTTGATCAACGCTTTATTTTATTTTAATATAATAAATATTTTGTTAAAATTAATCTATGAAATAAAAAATGCAAAAAATGTATGATCAATGCTATAAATATTTCTGAAATAATAAATTTTTAATATTTTCGATTTTACATTTTTTCAATGCTTTCAGAATAACTTTTTGGTCAGAAAAATGAGCTTAACTTATTATAAAAGAAAACTTAAAGAAAGAAATAAAAAAATTCAGAATGCAAGATTATAAATAATAATAATAATACACGAGCATTCCTTAGAGAAGAAGCTATCTCGCATCCAATGTGCGTGTCATAATCAGGAAGAGTAACGCCTTGTATTGACAATCGTCGCGGCAGAGGCTACTTACTACTACGGAGGAGTAAATTGCGTAGGACGTGAGACACTCGTGGAAATAATTGAGTGCGTGTCGCTGGGCTTGATGAGCAATTACGAGGATCTCCGTGAATGAATCGTTCCCCATAAAAATGTTTCTCTCGTGGCCGGTTCAGTTTCAGATCGACAACAGAAGAAAAGATAAAAAAAATTGAACAAAAGAAAAGAGATGAAGAAAAGATCGAAGATACAAGGAGAAGATAGAAGATATTCAAGAGATGATGTTATCTTGACATCCAAGAAAAAAAGAAAAGAGTAGGAATGAAATAAGAAAAGAAGAAGAGAAAAGATCAAAGAAGAAAAGAGAAAAGACAAAGGCAATGAAGAAAATATAAAAGATAAGAGAAAGAAAAAAAAGGAAGAGAATTGAAAAAAAAAAAGATATTAACACAACGTCGTATCGTGTATCACGCTGGTTAACGCTGAACGAAACCAGAAGAAATTACATGATCGTTTCACTTTCGCACGCGGAAGCCAATCTTGACGACGCGACACGGCGTCGCGACGTCCATGAACAAGAATATGCGACCGAAACAGCACGGATCGGTTAACGGTAATGTTCGTTCATGCTGTTTCATCGTGACGTTGAGAAGTTGTGAATATCTTTTAATGAGAAATTTTTTGTACATCTTTTTTTACTTTTATATTTTTTTGAAGTTTGTTCAAGCGTGAAGTGTGCTGGGATTTTATTTTTTGAATATTATTTAACTTTTTCATTAAAGTAACATAAGTTAAAATTTAAATTAAAGATTGAAATGAG